>NW_028243159.1:0-33745 GCF_964263255.1 Lissotriton vulgaris
CAGGTGCTTAAGTACAAGGAAGGGTGGGAGCCCATGCTTAGTTTATTTTTATTTTCTCAGCCGGATTTGCGACCCCAGTGCGAATTCGGACAATATTTTCTTTAATGATTTTTATGGTCCTGGGGGTCCTTGTGGGGTCCCCTGTGTAGGTCTAAGGGGTCAGGGGATTTCTACCCTGCCCCCTATTCTTGTTTTTTAATGTGTTTCACTGTTTTCTTGTGACTCAGTTCTACAGAGTCACAAGATGGCTGCCAACACTTCCTGGTTTGGCGTGTTGGCAGCCAATCACAGTGAAACTCGTGCTCAGGAGGGTTCGCGAACCCACTGCTGCTTTAGATATCAAAACTTTTTCTTTTTCTAATTTCTCAGGAACTACTGAACAGATTTACACCATTTAACAAAAAGGCCTCTTTCTGAACAAAAGGCTACCTTTTTGCCAAATTTGGTGTAATTCCATTCAGCAGTTCGGGCTGTAGCTGTGTCCAAAGTTTCCAATGGAAAATTACATGAGGAAAACACATTTTGGGACCCGTTTTTGCTCAGCCCTTGCTTGTTGAATCACCCCAAAACTTTCAAGACAGGAGCTGACCGGAACGGGCTACTAGTTTTGAGAATTTTGTGAAGATTTGTCAACCGGCGCCATAGATATTGAGAAAACAAAGAACGTTTTTCCTATGGAAACTAGGTCCTAACTATTACTACCTACTGGCGAGTATATATGTATATATAGTGTTTCTAAAAGTTTTAGAACGGTATATATATACATATTGTGAATAACTTTGGCGCCGGTTGAGGAATCTGCCTGAAAATGTCCTCAAATTTGCCTCGCGGCGCTCCGGTCCTTCCCTAAAAGTTTGGGGGGGATTCGTCAAGCAGGGGCCGAGATAAAAGGGGGTCCTAAAACGTGTTTTCCCCATGTTAATTTCCATAGGGCGGTCGACCTCACTTTTAGCCCGAACGGCTGAATGGATTTCCACCAAACTTGGCAAAATTGTAGGGACTGGTAGCCCGATGTGCCTTTGCTATGTCTCAAGATATGTGCTCCAGTGGTTTTTGAGTAATTTAGGTACAAAAAAATATATATATCTATGGCCGCGCCCCGGTACGCGCACCGGGTAGCACACCGGGCGCGGTACGCGACTTGCGCGCGGAAAGCTGATTGGCTCTCGGGTGTCTGTAAACATTCCAAACAGTCCGGAGCGGCCGCCATCTTGTGTCTCTGTAAGATCGAGACACAAGAGGTGGCAAAAACAAAGGGGGAAATGACCATCAGGAGGCAGAGTAGACCCCCCTGACCCCCTAGATTTGATGTGGGGGCTATAAAAGGGCCCCGCGGGAGAAAAAAAAATAATTCGATTTTTGCGGGGGGAGCGCCCGGTACGCGCACCGGGGAGCGTACCATGGGGGAAAAAGAATGACAGTTTTAAAAAAAAGTAGCTGTTTTAAAAAAAAAATCTTTTTGTTGTTTTTTTTTTATTTAAGTACCTACATGTAGATACCAATGTAGAGACTTAAATTTAATGTACACCGTTTCCTCTGTAGATATCTTGCATGTTGTTATAGAAGTTATTGTGGTATATGGAATCCATAACATAGTCTGTCAGGAAAGCAGAAACAGATCCTTTAAGCACTCCCTGAGAAGTCCTAGGGGATCATGGGTAGTCTATCCTGCTCCCTTATGATGAAAAAGAGATGTAAAATACACATTGGAATTAATATAGTGGGAGAAAGGTAGTAACTATGAGTAAACTTACTATGTAACACAAAAAAGTTGCACAGTATACTATAAGTCTCATTTTATAATATAATCATTTTGGTACTACTTCATGAATTACATATAAAAATGAATAATGTCTCAAACAATTTAAAATTATTAAATATAAATTTATTCTTCTGATTCTTTTTCAAAATTTAATAAAACTTGTAATATTGTCCGGAATTTCCTCATATTTATTAGTACATGATTCTATTTGTTCCAAACATTCTATTAACTGTTGGTCCAAAGAGTCATCCATGAAATCAAATTCATCTTTTTGTTCTTCTGGATTTTCCACCTTTACTTCGAAAGAAATAACATTTGATTGTTTTTCTCCTTCCATTTTCTTTCTGAAAATTGCATAAAAAATAACTATATCAGTAGAGTAAGGGTACTGTTGGGTTTAAGTTCAGACAGGTACTTCTGAGTTTTTAACAGTGAAGTAATTTTTGGGCAGTGTATGGTTTCAGGCAGGAAGTAGAACTATTAAAAAGTGCATGTGATAATTATACCAGAGAAGCCTAACTCAATCCATAATTATAACAGAGAAGTTTATCTCAATCTCTAACTCTTACAGAGGGACAGTATATAACTATCAGAAAACGTTTTCCCAAATTAACTTAAAGTGCAGAACATAGTTCCCCTTTCAAATTAACAACTTACCTTTTTCAAAGTAGTTGAAGTTTTCTGTCAAAATTCTTTCAAAATGTACCTCAGGTAGTATTAGTCAAAATGGCTGTGTTTCCCTCTAATTTTTCATATATATTCATGTACTTAACCAATCAAATGTCAGCATATAAAAGTACAAAATGTAAGTAACATTTTAATTGGTTGTAAATTCCAACACTTTCATATGTGTTTTTGTCTTGTAATTTACCTCAGGATATTTAGACAGGGCTACAGCTTAAATGGCTGAATGGAATACCACCAAATTTGGGAAAATGGTAGGGACTGCTATGTAGTAGGGCCTATTCTATATTTGGTGAAAGTGTCTCCAGTGGTTTTTATATAAATTAACTTCCCACATTTTTTGGGAGCGCTTACCGGTACGCGCTCCGATACGCGCACCGGGAGCGCTACGGGAGTCCGCCATTTTGTGTTTCGGTACAATTGAGACACAAGATGGAGGACAAACAAAGTTGGGAATGGGTAGAAGGGGGCACAGTAGACAGCCTGTGACCCCCTAGGTTGTCTGAGGGGGCTTAGGAGGCCTATATAGGTCCCCAAAAATATATTTTAAAAAAAATTTTCGCGGGGGAGCGCCCGGTACACGCCCTGGGGAGCACACAGGGGAGCGCACCGGGGGAGCGTACCGGGGAGCGTACTTTGGTGAAAAATAGTGAAAAAAGTTAGAGTAAAATAATCATTTTGAGTGATCAGAGGTATGGTAGCCCTGAAAAGAGCTTTTGGGTTCTGTGTGTGATTTAGGTACCTACAAGTAGGTTCCAATGCACAGTCTTAAATTCAGGAGGAATATTCTATTCCCTTCATCTGAGAAGTGCACACCATCTCCTCTGTAGATATCTTGCATGTTGTAACGCAAGTTATTGTTGTATATTGAACCCATTCCATAGTCTCTCATGTAAGCAGAAACAGATTTATTCACATGTTTCTGTGCTTTCTCAAATTGTGGACAAAACTGGTTGGACCAGTTCCATTTCTGTCTTTGACATATAATGGAATATACCAAGGCAGTTTGTGGAAAAAGTGTCATCAATTGACCAAAGCTGTCCTTTAAAAGCATTTCCAGACCTACCCCAGTCAAAGTGCCCAAGTCATTTCCACCACAGTGCACAATTAAGAGGTCAGGGTTTAGCAGATGCAAAAAGGTTTTCACCAATGGTATCAATTGGTGACATCTAAATCCTCTCGGGCCAATCCACTTGATTTCTACATTTGGTAAATCAAAGTTGTGAAAAATTCTGCTAGCTGCATACCTTTGAGCCCAGTGGATGTAGCTATGTCAAATAATCCAGACTTCCCCTCTCTTTCCTTCTTTTGCTCCCTTACTCATTTTCCTTTCCTCACTCATTGTACTCCACTTCACTCACTCCTTTATTTATTAATTTATTTATTTGATTTATATAGCGCGTTATAACCCAGGGGTCTCTAAGCGCTTTGTCAGGGTCCACGCAACCGAGTACAGAACGCAGCTGGTCATAAATTACAGGCCACCCCACGCTTGCTGAAAAAGCACTGTTTTTAATTTCTTCCGGAAGGACAACAAGTTGGTTTCCTTCCGCAGTTCCATCGGCAACTTGTTCCAGAATGCTGGAAGAGTATAGGAGAAGGCGCGACCACCCACGGGGGCCAGCCTACAGCGTGGTTGAGTGAGGAGGGTTGCTTCTGCAGATCATAGCGCCCTACCCGGCCTATAGGGAGTCAGGCGGGATTTCATATAGCTTGGCGCCCTTCCATACAGGGCTTTGTGCGCAATGCACAGCCCTTTAAACATTACCCTCTGCTTAACTGGCAACCAATGCAGTTCTCGCATGAGGGGGGATGCATGTGTGTTCCTCGGCTTTTTAAAGATAAGTCTTGCAGCGTCATTCATGACAACCTGCAACTTGTCCAAGAGTTTTTGCGGCAGCCCTATGTATAACGAGTTACCATAGTCCAACCTGGCTAGGATCGTGGCAGAGTCCGCACGCCTCAGGGTGGAGAAGGACAGCAACAAGGAAATTTTCCTAAGTTGTCGAAGAAGGCCGACACAAATACCCACAACAGCCGCAACTTGCTTCTGGATGGACAACTTGCCATCCACATGGATGCCCAAGCTTTTAACAACGCCCGCAGGTTCCGGGGGTGACCCTAGTTCTCTTGGCCAGAATTGATATTTCCATGGGTTGCCAGCGATGGTAATTGGCAACACCTCAGTCTTCTCAGGATTGATCTTTAAGGAGTTCATGGACATCCAGTTGGCTGTGCACTTCAGGATGTTTTGTAATCTTGCGAAAGCACCCAGACCATCATCCAATTGGATGATGATCTGGGTGTCATCCGCATAGTTGTACACCTGACAGTCCATCCGGTTAAGCAGCAGAATCAGAGGCTGTAGGTAGATATTGAATAAAAGGGGTGACAGGGCAGACCCTTGCGGCACCCCACAGGTGATCGATGTTGTGGTGGAGAGTAGATCACCAAGCTGCACTCTCTGTGTCCTCCCTTTCCTTAGTCCCTCTGTGTACTTACTTACTCACTCCTTTTCTCTCAATCCTTCTATATTATCCTCACTCCCTTCATCCCTTCATTCTGTGACTCCCCTTCACTCACTCTCAGTCATCTTCCATTCGTCTTTCTTGTAAATGGATCCTCAATCAGACTCCTTTCCCTCTCACTCATTCCCCTTTTACTTACTTTTCTTTCCTGATTTAGTTTTGCTAACTCACATTCTTTTAGTATCTTACTTACCTTCACTTCATTTCTCTCATCTTCTCTTCCTCTCTGTCACTGAATTTATCTGCCTTACTCTTAGTAATTTGCTCTTCTTCTATTTCTTTTCCCCTCTTTTTGTCCTTCTACATTACTTTATTTCCCTTTCTGTATCCTTCACTCTTGCTTTATTTCTTAGTACACTTTTATGATTTTTAACCTCTTGAGCTCTCTCTTTTATTTTAAAATATATATTCTACTAATTATAACTTATTTTTTCTTCTCTCTTTCACAGATACAAAGTGTAGAAAAAAAATGTAATTAAGTTTACATTAAATATATGGTAAGTGTGACTAAAAAAATGTAGTTTGTCATCATCCTTTGCTTTAACCTCACTACTTTTCTCTCACCCTACCTTACCCCTGTTTCCTTACTCTGCTTCCCTCACTTATTCTTATCCTCCATGTTTACTTCTCTTTTCCTTACTTTCCTACCACATTCAACTTCTTTCAGTCCTCCTGCTCACCCACACTCCCTTACTTTCCTTTCTTTTTTGGTTCACTCAGTCCCTTTCTGTCACTCCTTCCTTTTCTCTCTCTGTCCTTTCTCTCTGTCACTCCCCATGTCTTTCCTTTTCTCAGTTACTTCCTCTAACACCTTTTCTCTGTCTTACTATCTATTACACAGTCCCTCTGTGTTCCTCCCTCTAGCTCTCTTTCTCTTTACACCACTCTTTCTGTCCCCTTTCTTTATGCTCACTTCTTCATTATTTATTTTTTTTACTTTTTTTTGGGTGCGCTAACGGGACGCCCCCCGGTACATGCACCGGGGCGCGCCAGAATACTGCGCTTACTGGCGCGCTCACCGGTACGTGCACCGGGAGCGCTCCAGGGCAAAAAAAAAATATATGAATATACATAAAAAATAGTATTACATAAATATACAATATAGGATTCATTTTCAAAAATATTACATTACATAGCTATAGAAATTTGCTATTAAAAAACCTTTGAAATTCACTGAAAAAACCATAGGTTTCACACCAGTTGTAGTTAGGAATTAGCATTTAAAAAACCTATGAAAGTCACTGAAAAAACCATAGGTTTCACACCAGTTATAGTTAGGAATTAGCATTTAAAAAACCTATGAAATTCACTGAAAAAAACATAGGTTTCACACCAGTTATAGTTAGGAATTGGCATTTAAAAAACCTATTAAATTCACTGAAAAAACCATAGGTTTCACACCAGTTATAGTTAGCTGGACATTTTACTGACATAAAACCATTGAAATTCCCACGTTATAGTTAGTTGGACTGACTATAACTTGCACGCCTGCAATGCACTGCTGATGACGTCACATATTACATCACTCATGACATGGTCAGTGACATCACTCATGACATCACTGATGACACCATCCTTGTGACAGACTGACAGACCTCCTTTCAGTGTTATGTAACCCTTGAAACACATAGTCAAAAAAAGAAACTAAAATTTTCAAAAAAAAAGAGATATCCATACCAGTTACAACCAATTCAGTATTATCACCATCTATATACACATCCACTCATTCATCAATAGTTCTATATAGTCACTCAAACATATACTCACTCATCATATGTAGTGATACACCTATACATCCTGTTACACACCGTCATCAAAAAGTTACTCACACCTGCAAATAAACTATTGAACATCCATTTATTTACAAATACAGCTATACACACACCACCACCTTACTTCTAAGGAAACTTACACATACTTACTCTCCTAAACAATCACTTATAGAAACACATACTTATTTAAACAAGAACCCTTTCAATCTCTCACTCTCACATATACTCACTTATATACATCAATACTCACATATACTACATTAGAACAAATGTAGTTAATGATAAAGATACTAGTGTGACAGTCATTCACTCACTAACACACACATATACACACTCATCCACCCATACAGTCCTGCACATATGCTGTCTTCAAAACTCATACAAACAGTGAGTCAGTCACCAACCCATGCAGCCAATTATACACAAAATGAAACACTGATACAAACATTTAAATATTTAAACAATACTCGCTAATATATGTATTCACTAAGATACACTTAATAAGCCAGTTAACCAATCAATTTTTTTTAAAAAAACATCCAATAAGACACTTATTTAAATATGTATTCTTCCATCGACCTTTACATATACATATATGAAACATATTTATTTTTCAGAAAGACACACATTCACTGGATGGTGTCATCAGTGATGTCATGAGTGATGTCACTGACCATGTCATGAGTGATGTAATATGTGATGTCATCAGCAGTGCATTACACGCGCAAGTTATAGTGAGTCCAACTAACTATAACGTGGGAATTTCAATGGTTTTATGTCAGTAAAATTTCCAGGTAACTATAACTGGTGTGAAACCTATGGTTTTTTCAGTGAATTTAATAGGTTTTTTAAATGCTAATTCCTAACTATAACTGGTGTGAAACCTATGGTTTTTTCAGTGAATTTCAAAGGTTTTTTAAAAGCTAAATCCTCACTATATCAATAGCTGTAAAATAGATACTTCATTAAAATGAATAATGTATTTTATATTTATTTAATACCATTTTTTTTATGTTTATTTATTATTTTTTTATTTTTTATTTTTGCCCCGGTGAGCTCCCGTTACGCGCACCGGGCAGTGCACCGGTAAGCGCAACTCTGTTTAGCGCCCCAGTGCGCGTAACGGTGAGCGCCCCGTCAGCGCAATTGCCGCAAATGAATACAACATCGTGACGCGCCGCGTAAGCGTGACGTATCGCGTAACCGCGTGATGCGTTCTTTAAGAGCGCTGCGTAAACGCACCCGGAAGCGCTCCGTGACGCGACCCGGAGCGCGAAACGTAAGCGCGCCAGAGCGCGTAACGTAAGCGCGTCGGGACATGTGACCTGAAAATAACACTTTTCATTGGTTCTCAACTTTTTTTTCTCCAAATGATGAAAGCCCCCTCCTTATTTCCTTATTCTTACTTTCTTCTTTGAGAGAGCAAGAGCTATTTGTGAGCAGAGAAATGGCTTCAGTAGTAGCTGCAGCCGGTGCATCCCCACCACCACCACCCAGAAAGGAAGGTCCACCACCCCAGATCCTTCCAGGAGTTGAAGAAGAGGAGGAAGAAGATGATGAGGAGGAACAGCCTAGGAGATTCTTGCGGGAAGAACCTAGGGAAAGGCATGTGAAAGTGCATTTTATATGGGAGTACTTCTCCATCCCTGCTGGGCAAAAAAAAGTGAATGTCCCACATGTCACCTGTTTGATTTGCAACAAAGTCCTCTCCAGGGGCAACCCAAAGAAAAAGTATTCCTTTGGGAATTATACAATGATCCGCCACATGGAGAGGTGGCATCCTAACAATTTGGCACAGGCTGAAGTACGGGACATGCTTCAGAAAAACAGAGATACTCAGGCCAGCACCTCCACAGGTGAAATTTCGGTTGCAGCACCAGAAGGGCGCGAAATGACTCTAAACATACAAATTAAATTTGGTGGATTAAAGATGGTCTGCATTTATTGTGGAAAGACCATCTGCTACGGGCAACTAAGTATTTCCCTCATTAATGATGCTGTAGACAACCACCACTGCAGCTAGAAAAGAAAGCAGTAGCTTTTTTTAAAATTTTTTGCTCCTGTTGAGCCACTGTTAATTCCCAGTTTTTTGTTTCTTCCCTAAAAAAACCAAAAAAAACAAAAAATGTTCAGAAAAATAAAAAAATATATAAAACAACAAAAATAAAAAATAAAGTTCTTTTCAGAACTACCTTCCAATAATAAAAATTTGCTATCATTTTTTAAACTCTTACATACTTTTTTTCACTTTCGTACGCTCCCCGGTATGCTCCCCGGTGCGCGTACCGTGCGCTCCCCCCGCAAAAAACGAAAAAAAAATTACATTGTTTTTTGCCCCTCGGGGCCCTTTTATTGCCCCCACATCAAACCTAGGGAGTCAGGGGGGTCTTCTCTGCCCCCTTATGGTCATTTCCCCCTTTGTTTTTGCCACCTCTTGTGTCTCGATCCTACTGAGACACAAGATGGTGGCCACTTCGGACTGTTTAGAATGTTTACAGACACCCGACAGCCAATCAGCTTTCCGCGCGCAAGTCGCGTAGCGCGCTGGTTAGCGCCCCGGTGCGCGTACCGGGGCGCGCTTACAGATATATATATATATTTTTGAACCTAAATTACTCAAAATCCACTGGAGCACATATCTTGAGACATAGCAAAGGCACATCGGGCTACCAGTCCCTACAATTTTGGCAAGTTTGGTGTAAATCCATTCAGCCGTCCGGGCTAAAAGTGAGGTCGACCGCCCTATGGAAATTAACATGGGGAAAACGCGTTTTGGGACCCCCTTTTATCTCGGCCCCCACTTGACGCATCCCCCCCAAACTTTCAGGGAAGGACTGGAGCTCGGCGAGGCCATTTTGAGGAAAGATTTGTCAACCGGCGCCAAAGTTATTCCAAATAGAATTTTGAGATTTAACATTGAAAAAAATCCTAACTATAACTACCTACTGGCGACCGCCAGTAGGAGATATATATATATATATATATATATATATATATATATATATATATATATATATATATATTTATATATGGAAGAAAAGGTTGCCACCTAGGTGGGAATGCACTTACAGGTAGGAATTAATGCCAGCGCAAGGGCGCGAGCTGCGAACAGAGTCCCTTTCCTGCCAGACGCGTTTCGGGCCAACGCCCTCTTCAGTGGCAGCACATGTGACATGACGGCAGCTGCAGGCACCAGTAAATACTCTCAGTGATTATGCACAGGTGTGAAACCTGAAGCAATGCTTTCTGGGACTGGTGGTTCGATAAAACCCAAGTGGGTCACCGCCGCCATTCGCATGCAAAAAAAGTTTTAAAAGGATTGCCAATGTCCCCGCAAGCACCCCGCAAGTAAAGGCACCTCCTGTACCACAAAAAGCTGCCCAAATGAGGCAGCCGTGGACCCGCAGTTTGTCCGCGGATGTGCAAACCCGCGACCGTGGCCGGCCGCTAACAAATGGAAGAAAAGGTTGCCACCTAGGTGGGAATGCACTTACAGGTAGGAATTAATGCCAGCGCAAGGGCGCGAGCTGCGAACAGAGTCCCTTTCCTGCCAGACGCGTTTCGGGCCAACGCCCTCTTCAGTGGCAGCACATGTGACATGACGGCAGCTGCAGGCACCAGTAAATACCCTCAGTGATTATGCACAGGTGTGAAACCTGAAGCAATGCTTTCTGGGACTGGTGGTTCGATAAAACCCAAGTGGGTCGCCGCCGCCATTCGCATGCAAAAAAAGTTTTAAAGGGATTGCCAATGTCCCCGCAAGCACCCCGCAAGTAAAGGCACCTCCTGTACCACAAAAAGCTGCCCAAATGAGGCAGCCGTGGACCCGCAGTTTGTCCGCGGATGTGCAAACCTGCGACCGTGGCCGGCCGCTAACAAATGGAAGAAAAGGTTGCCACCTAGGTGGGAATGCACTTTCAGGTAGGAATTAATGCCAGCGCAAGGGCGCGAGCTGCGAACAGAGTCCCTTTCCTGCCAGACGCGTTTCGGGCCAACACCCTCTTCAGTGGCAGCACATGTGACATGACGGCAGCTGCAGGCACCAGTAAATACCCTCAGTGATTATGCACAGGTGTGAAACCTGAAGCAATGCTTTCTGGGACTGGTGGTTCAATAAAACCCAAGTGGGTCGCCGCCGCCATTCGCATGCAAAAAAAGTTTTAAAGGGATTGCCAATGTCCCCGCAAGCACCCCGCAAGTAAAGGCACCTCCTGTACCACAAAAAGCTGCCCAAATGAGGCAGCCGTGGACCCGCAGTTTGTCCGCGGATGTGCATACCCGCGACCGTGGCCGGCCGCTAACAAATGGAAGAAAAGGTTGCCACCTAGGTGGGAATGCACTTACAGGTAGGAATTAATGCCAGCGCAAGGGCGCGAGCTGCGAACAGAGTCCCTTTCCTGCCAGACGCGTTTCGGGCCAACGCCCTCTTCAGTGGCAGCACATGTGACATGACGGCAGCTGCAGGCACCAGTAAATACCCTCAGTGATTATGCACAGGTGTGAAACCTGAAGCAATGCTTTCTGGGACTGGTGGTTCGATAAAACCCAAGTGGGTCGCCGCCGCCATTCGCATATATATATATAAATACCATTCTAAAACTTTTAGAAACACTCACAGTCGATGGATGATGTCATCCGTGAAGTCATTTGAGATCTCATCAATGATGTCACTGGCCATGTCATGAGTGATGTAATATGTGACGTCATCAGCAGTGCAATGCAGGGGCACGAGTTGTAGGGCCGATTCACAGAACTAATCTGAGACAAACATACTACTTTTGGTATTTAGAGAAGGCACTTACGATTTTTGGTATTCACAGAAATCACTTACGCCTCCTAACTTTACGTCCACAGTCGGGCCAGAATCTCTGCACCCGGACCGTACTCTCTGCATCCGGTATGATTTAGTGTCTGGCCATACCCTTTTCTGTGCCCATACTATTTTTCATGACCTCCTCCACCATTCATCACACATTGCCAGAGATTACGGCCCTAGCCGGAGAGTATGGTCCAGGGACGAAGAGTATGGTCCAGGTGCAGACAGTACAGTCCAGGTGCGGAGTTTCCGGCCCAACTGTGGACGTTAATTTAGGAGTTGTAAGTGCCTTCTGTGAATACCAGAAGTAGTAAGTTTAGCATTTTGTTTCAGATTAGTTCTGTGAATCAGCCCCATAGTTAGCTCAGCTAACGATAAGTCTGAATTTCACAGGTTTTGTACAAGTGAAATTTCAGTCTAACTATAACGTTCCTGGAACCTGTGTTTTTTCTGTGACTATATATATATATATATATACATATACACACACACACACACACATATATATATATATATATATATATATATATATATATATATATATATATATATATTCACTGAAAAAAAACCACAGGTTTCACACCAGTTATAGTTAGGAATTAGCATTTAAAAAACCTATTAAATTCACTGAAAAAACCATAGGTTTCACGCCAGCTATAGTTAGGTGGAAATTTTACTGACATAAAACCAATGAAATTCCCACGTTATAGTTAGTTGGACTCACTATAACTTGCGGGTGTAATGCACTGCTGATGACATCACATATTACATCACTCATGACATGGTCAGTGACATCAATGATGACACCATCCAGTGAATGTGTGCCTTTCTGAAAAATAAATATGTTTTATATATGTATATGTAAAGGTCAATGGAAGAATAAATGTTTAAATAAGTGTCTAAATGGAGGTTTTTTTTTTAAATGATTGGTTAACTACCTTACTAAGTGTATCTTAGTGAATACATATATTAGTGAGTAATGTTTAAATATTTAAATATATGTATCAGTGTTTCACTTTGTGTATAAGTGGCTGCATGGGTTGGTGAGTAGCTACATGTGTGTTTATATGGGTTATTACATGTTTTTTTAGTATCTTTATAATTGTCTGTTTGATTTGGTGGGGGTTTTACTTAGCACATAGATGCATCAATGACTGACTCACTGTTTGTATGTGTTTTGAAGACAGCATATGTGTCGGACTGTATGGGTGAATGAGTGTGTATATGTATGTGTTAGTAAGTGAATGACTGTCTCACTAGTGTCTTTATCAGTAACTACATATGTTTTAATCTAGTATATGTGAGTATTGATGTATATAAGTGAGTATATGTGAGAGTGAGAGATTGAAAGAGTTCTTGTTTTAATAAGTATGTGTTTCTATAAGTGATTGTTTAAGAGAGTAAGTATGTGTAAGTTTCCTTAGAAGTAAGGTGGTAGTGTGTGTATAGCTGTATATGCAAAAAAATGGATGTTCAATAGTTTATTTGCATGTGTGAGTATGTGTGTGAGCAAGTTTTGGAAGACTGTTGGCGTGTTGACAGATGTAAAGGTGTCTCACTACATATGATAAGTGAGTATATGTATGAATGACTATATAGAACTGTTGGTGAATGAGTGGATGTGTATATAGATGGTGGAATTACTGAATTGGTTGTTGTAACTGGTATAGGTATCTCCACTTTTTTGTAAATGTTAGTTTCTATTTTTGAATATGTGTTTCAAGGGTTACTTTTCAGTGAAAGGAGGTCAGTCACTCTGTCACAAGGATGGTGTCATCAGTGATGTCATGAGTGATGTCACTGACCATGTCATGAGTGATGTAATATGTGATGTCATCAGCAGTGCATTACACGAGCAAGTTATAGTGAGTCCAACTAACTATAACGTGGGAATTTCATTGGTTTTATGTCAGTAAAATGTCCACCTAACTATAGCTGGTGTGAAACCTATGTTTTTTTCAGTGAATTTAATAGGGTTTTTTAAATGCTAATTCCTAACTATAACTGGTATGAAACCTATGTTTTTTTCAGTGAATTTCAAAGGTTTCTTAAATTCTAATTCCTAACTAAAACTGGTGTGAAACCTATGGTTTTTTCAGTGAATTTCATAGGTTTTTTAAATGCTAATTCCTAACTATAAATGGTGTGAAAACTATGGTTTTTTCAGTGAATTTCATAGGTTTTTTAACTGCTAATTCCTAACTTTTTATGTGGACTCATACCTATGTGTTTTTTAGTGAATTTCTAAGGTTATTTTTTCGCAAATATCTATAGCTTAGAAAGGTATGTTTTTCTAAAAATGAATCCTATATTGTATATTAATATAATATTTTTTTTAAAAACAGTATATTCTTTTTTTTTATATTTCACTCAGGAGCGCTCCCGGTGCGCGTACCGGTCAGCGCCCCGGTGCGCGTACCGGGCCGCGTCCCGTCAGCTCACCAATAAAAAAAAGAAAAAAAAAGGAGTGAGCATGAGGAATGGGGAAAAAAAGAGAGTAGTGTAAAGAGAAAGAGAGCTAGAGGGAGAAACACAGAGGGGCTGTGTAAGAGATAGTAAAACAGAGGAAAGGTATAAGAGGAAGTAACTGAGAAAAGGAAAATGAATAAGGGAGCAAAAGAAGAGAAGAAAGAGGAAGAAAACTAAAGCAGATGTTCTAGGAGAATGTAAATGGATGATGACAGTAAAAGGAAGGAGAGTAAAGGATGAGGAATGAAAGGTAGTGACGGAACCAGAGAAAAGGAACAATGGTGACGGAGGGAAAGAAAATAGCAGTGAGTGTAAGTAAAGAGGGTGGATAAAAGTGAATAAGGGTAAGACATGGGGAGTGACAGAAAAAAAGAACAGAGAGAGTAAAGGAAGGAGTGTCAGAAAGGGACTAAGTGAAGCAAAAAAAAGGAAAGAGAGGGAGTGTGGGTGAGCAGGGGCAATGAAAGAAGTTGAATGTGGTAGGAAAGTAAGTAAGAGAAGTAAATATGGAGGATAAGAATAAGTGAGGGAAGCAGAGTAAGAAAACAGGGGTGAGATAGGGTGAGAGAAAAGTAGTGAGGTTAAAACAAAGGGTGATGATAAATTACATTTTGTAGTCACACTTACCATATAATTAATGAAAATGTACTTGCATCTTTAAACTACACTTTGTATCTGTGAATGACAAAAGAAAAAACAAGTTATAATTAGTAAAATATATATTTTAAAATAGAAGAAACAGGTCAAGAGGTAAAAAATCAAAAAATGTGTACTAAGAAATAAAGCAATAGTGAAGGATACAAAAACTGAAATAAAGTAATGTAGAAAGAGAAAAAAGAGGGAAAAGAAATAGAAAGAGAACAAATTACTGAAGGTAAGTACGATACTAAAAGAATGCGAGATACCAAAACAAAATCAGGAAAGATAAGAAAGTAAAAGGAAAATGAGTGAAAAGGAGAGGAGTCTAAATGAGGAACTATTAATAAGAAAGAGGAATAGAAGATGACTGAGAGTGAGTGAAGGGGAGTCACAGAGTGAAGGGATGAAGGGAATGAGGTTAATATAGAACGATGGAGGAGAAAGGAGTGAGAGAGTAAGTACACAGAAAGACAAAGGGAAGGACTGAGTGAACTGCAGTACAATGAGTGAGAAAGGAAAAAGAGTAAAGGAGCAAAAGAAGGAAAGAGAGGGGAAGATAACTAAAGCAGTGGTACTGAGAGAATGTGAGAAAGATGAAAAGTGGTGGAAGGGAGAGAGGAAATGCAGACAGTTGAAATTGGATTGAGGAGTTGTGAATGAAGTGGAGTAAAGGAACAGCGATGAAACAAAGTTAAAAAAAGGCAGTGTAAGTGAGTAAAGAGAGCTAAATAAGGGTGGAAAAAAGAAAATGAGTGTGAGACAGTGGGAATACAATATAAATTACACAATGCAAACTATAGAATAACTTATACAATATGTTACATTGTTTATTTTTGCTGTTCTCAGAATATATTGAATTTCACTTAAATTAGTGAGTTCAAACTCTTCATCATATAACAGCGGGAAAAAAATCTAAAAGATTGTGTTTAAAAAAACCATAAAAACTTACAACTCATATATGTACACTAATCTTTGATTCACTTACTTTTCCGTGAGGCCAAATAGAAGATAGTGAAGGTCCTTTTGGTGGAAAAAAAGTCTGCTGTTCTCTATAACTTCCATTTCATCGACTTCCTATGAAAAAAGATCTAAGATCATCATACCTTACACTTTCCTTACGGCCAAATCGTGTCAGATATATGAGTATTTTTCCACTTACAGTACCTATATGAGATAAATAATTTTAAACATTAGATTAACAAACTAACTAACTTTTATTAACTATTCCCGTCTTCAAAGGCCAATTACCTTTACTAAAACTTTGGTTTTAAAAACACTAGGTAAGAAAACTCATAAGGCAAACGTTGTTTATAAGTCAAATGAGAATCATTGCAGTAACTCCAACCTTTTTTACATTTTAAGTAGCATGTATAATGTCCTGATGTTGTCGAAGGACTGTCATGATAAATAATAGCTTCAGTTATAAAGGTTCTTCCTGAAATTGATAACTGAGAAGCCACAAAATTTTTGATACAAGTTGTCAATTTAGTTCCATCAGGTCTATATCGTTGGAAAACTAAAATGATATACTGACCATAACTTTGTATAAATAATGTGGATAGCATTGGACACTTACATTGGGTACACACCATATTATGATCTGCTGCTTTAACTAGATTTTTAGATGACACTGATTTACAGTCTGGTAAAGTCAAATATATAAATCTTTCAGTGTCTATTCTAGTATTACTTGATGAACTACAATTGTGGCAGTCATTCTGCCATTGATAAGAAAGGCTGAAAAGATTATCTACATCTACACCTTCATCTTCCAAAACACCAAACATATACATTAAAAATTCCTGACAATCCTGCTGAATGTTCTGTGAAAATTTATCTTGACCAGAACACATTTCTAAAATATTTCGAATTTCTGTTACACTTTCTATTTTTGCTCTATCACTGCTACATTTCTCAAACACAGAATTCAATAAACCACACAATCTTTGATCCCGATTTTCAACAATCTGTTCTTGTAAAGTTTTAAGAAAAAAAACAACATTAACCACTACATTAGCATAGCAGTTGACACCAGAACTATTTTCAAACTGAAATCAACAACATTTTCATCAGAATCCTTTTTCTTTCTGTTTTGAATTACAGTTTCATCTACTTTTTGTCTTTTTGCTACTACCTCACTGCAATTATTCTCATTTCTTCTTTTTCGGCCTACCACACGTTTTTCAAACAGAGGATATTGAGGCAAATGTGGAGCATACTCTCTTCTTAACCTATTGTATTCTTTAACACAATCTAGACCTGCACAAATCTTTGTTCTCATCACACTCAATCAAGTACAATCCTGATAAAGTTCTGACTCGTGATAATGCCAAATATGCCATACCCTCTTTAAACACAGATCTTCCAATGTTCACCAAAGCACTATCTACACTTAAACCTTGAGATTTATGAATTGTTACTGCATATGCCAAACAAACAGGAAACTGTTTTCGGCGAACATATAAGTCTTTTACAAGTAAAAATCTAGCAGAACAACGACTGATTTGTTACACTTGCTCAATACCATCAAATTTTATTTTTTTAAAATTCAATTCCATCTCTATTTCTATAATTCACAAAATCAACAACATAACCCATTGCTCCATTTACCAGACCTCTTTCAACATTTAAATTCCTTCTCAAAATGATACGACAATTTAAACACACATTCAGAGTCTTTTCAAAACCAGCTGTTTTAGAAATACTTTTCTCAAATGAATCCAATTTTGTTTTCTGACAAAACAATTGTTGCACCCATATGCTCTATTTTATCTATTGCTTCCAGTTTTACAATCTCTTCATTTTCTAACTTGAACATTTTGTTGTTGAAGATGGAACATTCTTGCAGAGTTGGCATAAAACATATTCCAGATTTCTTCTCAGTCATTTAAAAAAAAATATTCTCTGGAAGAATGTTTTCATTTGGATACAAATTTAAAATTAAGCGAGCATGTAAAGCTTTTTTCCCAAGCTCACTTACTTTTCCAATTCTTACATCTTGCAGAATATTTTTATAATCTTCATCCTTTGCCTGTCGCATATTTTGAAGCATTTCAGCATATTTAAAATTTAACCATATATTAGCGTTTCCAATGCTTCCAAGGGACCTCCTGGTATCTTCATGCGTGAGCATTTTAAACACTGGTTGTCCTTTTACTGGAGTCAACTGCAATAGATCTCCAAAAACAATAATGTGTTTTCCTCCAAATAACACATCATACTCTGTTCTAAGAATTTCTTGCATTCTCAAATGCACAAAAGCAAGCATTAGATTTGAGACCATGCTTTCTTCATCAATGATAAGAAGTTTCATTTTCTTCAAGACTCTGGAAACTTCAGAACACGCATCTCCAGATAACTTGTTGTAATGCAATTTATTATCATGCTCAACTGGCAGCATCAGTAAACGATGTGGACGGTGGGGGAGGGTGATCGATAGGGGTGGGGGAGGGGCGAAAACCACAAAAGTAGCCCACTTTTTATTGTAAATATGATGTCGGACGTTGAACTATGCAGCAAGGAACAGACTCAGAGCAATGGCAGTTTAGTCTTCTTTCTGGAGACATGCCAGACATGATGGGGGGAGAGATTAGATAATATGTCTTCTTGCTATGTTTCCTAATTATACCGTGAACTTAATGTCTGTACAATTATTTTGGTGCTGCAATAAAAACGATGTTACAAAAAAAATCAGTAAACGATGTAGAGTAATCCCTTTAATGTTATGTGCTGCCAGTCCAGTTGGAGCAGTTACAACACAAGACAGCGGTGAATCAGTCCTTTTCTGCAAATAAGTTGCAATGGCTTTAATCAGAAAACTTTTTCCGGTTCCCGCTTCTCCACTTACGTACAGTCGAACAGGCTTAAATGATGTACATGAGCACACTTTTTTCTCATGTCTGAATCCATGTTCAATCTGTTCTGTAACTTCGTCATATATCTTTTTCTGCTCAACGTTTAGTTGCTTTACCAAATCTTCTAAGTTAACTCCATCCTCTTGAGCTTGTTCCATAGCTCTTTCCACCTCATCCATGGCAGTTGCAGCTTCATTTTGGATAATTGGTCCTCCTAGTGGATCCTGACTCAATGAAGTAGAACTCTGACTGTCTTGAGAACTGTCTCTAGCAATCTCTTCAGCAATTGTGGTTTCTTGCTCTATTTCTTCGTTCAACATTTGCAGATAATTTAGAAAAACAGGACATTCTATGGTATCCTTAGTTGCATTAAAAGAGTCTTTATAACAGAGAAAATCTCCAAGTAGTTCCTTCTGTACGCCATGGCTTAAAGAGTTGCAAAAGAGCTAAATAGTAAAATTCTCTTTTGTCTGGAGCTTCGCAACTCAATTTTCTATGATTAATCAAATGGCCTTTTCTCTGCTTCACTAGACATCCTTCATACCCAATGACAGCATATTTTCCATTATTGATATCTTCTGTGATGTTCCTCTTATAACTGTAGTTTTGCAGAACTTCATACAAACAAGTGTTCTCAAGGTGAGTACTTCTATTTGGATAGTATGTATCCAACATATTTGTCTTCAAAATATCTGTACTGTTTGGTTCTTTCTCCGCCAAATATTCAATTTCTTGTACAGATTTCAAAACTCGTTTTCGTGTTGCAGCAAGACCTAGACTCACCCAAATGATTGTTCTTGATTTGGCATAGAGACTTGCTGATGATAACCGATCAGAACATTCATATGC
Organism: Lissotriton vulgaris; assembly: GCF_964263255.1. Taxonomy (NCBI): domain Eukaryota; kingdom Metazoa; phylum Chordata; class Amphibia; order Caudata; family Salamandridae; genus Lissotriton; species Lissotriton vulgaris. The sequence continues at coordinate 19,374 of NW_028243159.1, forward strand.
TCCAATTTCTCGATGCGACAACATCTTCAGACTGAAACTGTATAATTTCTTGCTTAGACTCTTTTCATGTGAAATGTCCTCCCACATTTCCTTCAGTTCTGTTTTTTCTTTTTTTGTGATGTAAGATGTCACATATCGAGCCACAGCAATAGAGTTGTCAGCAACAAACTGAATATCCATGTTAGCATTCCACATGGACAAAATCACTGGGTTGTAGTCGTTGATGTACTTGGACTCTTCGTTTCTTTTTAAATTATATGTATTTTTGGGAGATTTCCTCGTCACAGTATGTCGTAGAGATGACATCAAATTATTTACTCTTCCCTTAGAAATCACTGGTCGTGGAAACGCAAAACGACATTTCGTGTAGTACTTTTCCTTGTTTTTAAATTTTCGACGACAGTACTTTCCACAACGATGAGATTGAAAACGTAAAACTTGTTTCCTTAAACTGTTTTCTTCAGTAGTTTTTGTAACAGCACATGTTGAATACTCTTCAATGAAACTCATCACTGTTTCATCCGAATCTAATCCAAATTTGGGTGCATCTTTAATCCATAACAACATATGTATATGAGGAGCACCTCTCGCTTGATATTCCTTCCTCCAAAAGAAATCCAAAACCTCTCCAAGGGGAGGATTTTTTTTGTTGGTAATAAAAGACATCATAGCTTCAAATCTATGATTAAAATATCTGCAAACATTCACTGGATCCAAAGAGCACAGTTCTCCAGGTGTTTTCAATTCTATATTTTGTATGTTTCCATTTGCCTCTCGTAGAAATTGAAGTAAGTCGTCCCATGCATACTCAGCACAGCTAAGAGTGAGGAACCATGTAGGAGTTCCTAAGTTTCTTAGCATACATTTCAAATCCCCATGACGACGGAACCAATACTCATTTGTTCCACGCTGACATGCCATGAGATTGATTAGCTGAGATTCCAAAATACTGTCTTGCAGATTGACTTTCTCCATAAAGTCCCTTGCTGAAACATTTTGCAGATGAGCTCCACTTTTCAATATATGATTAACTGCATAAGAAAGCCCAGAAAAATCACTTTCATACAGTAGATGAAACAAATACGGAATGCATTGCCGAAACCTTGGATCTTCAGCATATAATCTTAAAGTCCGGTATTCAGCTGCAGGAATTTGAACTGGTCGATCGTCATATCGTCCACCACGACCTGTTGGAAATAACTGTGGAAAACAACAAGCTTCCAAACTTTCTTCCCATACACTAATGGGACTTCCTTTTGCTGCTTTCATTTGAAACAAGTCAATTGCATTCCCCATTACTTCTTTGGAATGCAAAGGATGAACAGTATAATGTTCATATATTTCTTCACTTCTAGACACATCAACTTTTTCAATTTGGCCAACTGAACAATCACTGTCTTCTTCTGTAGCTGTTTCTTCTGCTCCAACACTTACATCTTTATAGTACTCATTGTTTTTGACTAAATACAACGTTGCCTTTTTGACTTTCCTAACATCCACTAAATCTTGCCAGATTTTCTTACTCTTTGTCGGAACCCCATTAACTAGAATAACCAGAGGATCCTCTTCTACTCTTTCTATACCAATTGTATCAATATTTTTCTTGACATCTAGAGGCAAATAAACAACTCTTCCCTTTAATCCTCTTTGTAAATCTGTAGGAGGTAATTTCCCTATCTTAGGCTCCATGCGAACAATAGCTTGAAAAGGATGGACACATTGAATCAAAATTGATTCATAAGTATTTAAATCCATCAATTCAGAAGGAATATCTATCAACTGAAGATTATTATGAGCAGCTCTAGCAGGCATTCTATTTTCATTTAATTTTTTCAAACAATAATTACAAATACGCTGATCAAAACTCAAATCAAAAGAATTCTCCACCAACAAATAACTTACAAAATCCTTCCATTCACTATTATTTTCCAATTCACATTTTGCATATAAATCAACTAACCTAGTCTGAATCTTATAATGAGTCAGTCGACAACACACACAAGTTAAATTAGGCCTTTCACTTGATTTCACCTTAAACTTGGTAATTTCCTCGTCAAACTTTTCTGTACTTGAAATCTGTACATTGTCTTCCACATTACCATCCATTACTATATCCCTTTCTACACTGTCCTCTTTGTTCCCAAAATAACAAAACTCAATTTCTTCACAAATAGTCTTCACATCTACTTCAGATCCATGCAAAAGAGCACTGTTTAACTGTTTAAGCTTAAGTGCTGGACTTTTTGCATAATACAACCTTCTCACTAATTTCCTCACCTTATTATGATGCACTGCTAACATCCTAAAATGATGAAAAACACTCTGACATACTTTTCTAGAAAGACAAGCCAGTGAATGCCCATGCAAACCTGTGTTTTCTCTTACTCTGCAAGGATCTAACTCTTGCAAGATCTTCATTTTTTGTTTTAGACTTTTCTTACTATATGTACGTAAGAAATTTAGAAGCAAATCGATTGAATCCTGTCGCACACTACAAATACTACTGCACTTCCATGTGTACACTGGACCCTTAGTACGTCTCCCTAATACTTCATCACTTAACACCTCTTCTGCATCTCTAGACATAAGTTTCTCTTTTTCCATCACACAACCATCTTTCACCTCATATGCTCGACCACTGAGGTCAACTGCATGCACCAAATCATTTTCCTGAAAGTAACTCTCCTCATTAAAAAATGGCTCAGACCTTGAACTATGCATCCATTCTCCAGAAAATACTTCACAAAAATTAGTCCGATTAAGAATTCTTTTCCATCTACTGTTCGATTTGAAAACATCAATTGCCTTATTAAGTATCATAATTCTATTGATTACTAAAATAAATAATTTTTTCTTAACTTCAAAAGCCTGATCAACAATCTTCTCTACACTTTTCTTTTTCTTGTAAAAAACAGCTCTCTGTTTACCTTTCTTTTAATTTTTTAGCAAATTTAAAACTACCCTATTGAGAAACATTCGTCTACGAATGTCCCTAAATTGATTTAACCTTCTATTGCTATCCATACTCTTATCTCCTGCTCCAATAGAGACATTTTTTGAGGGCCTCTTCTTCCTTTTTAGATTTGCTCTCTGCTTCTGGATCTTCACATTACCGTTAACATTACTTTTTGATCTACATAAATCGCGAAGAAAAGACTTAATTGTCTTACCAGGAGCTTTTCTGTTGGTTTTTGAAGTATTTGTTGTAGAGGATTTTTTTAATTCCTTTGATGATTTTGTTCTTTTACGTATGGTATTTTTTCTACTCCTTTGCCTTGACGCCATTTTTGCTTGCTTTTAAAATGTTGATTTCAATCTGTGGTTCTGAAAAAAATAACACATTAAAGACCACTATTAGCAAACAACAAATTAATGACAAAAAGAAAACAATATAAACACTAATTTGCAACATATTAAAGTTTATACCACAGCAACTCAGGGCCTTATTTATGAAGGCCTTGCGCCACCAATCCTCTATCTTGCAAATGTTGATATCAAGCATTATCAAAAAGCAAGACACAAACCAACAACAAAAAAACTGAGGGCCTTATTTATGAAGGCCTTGCGCCACCAGAGCGTCACTTTTTTCCCATGTTTAAAGTGATGCACCAGCAGCACAAGGCAATCATAAATAAGGGCCAAATGAAAAATACCTTTGATTTCCCCCAAAATCGTGTTTTAAATAACATTTTAGAAACACAGCGAAGATCCTATGTACAAGCATTCAATTTCACTACTGAACCCTCACTATTTCACAAAATACGAATCCTCTATCTTGAAAATGTTGATATCAAGCATTATCAAAAAGCAAGACACAAACCAACAACAAAAAAACTCAGGGCCTTATTTATGAAGGTCTTGCGCCACCAGTGCGGCCCATGTTAAAAGAGACGCACTGGTGCCACAAGACAATCATAAATAAGGGCTAAATGTAAATACCATTGATTTTCCCCCAAAATCGTTTCTTGAATAACATTTAAGAAACACTGCGCAGAACCTATGTACAACCACTCAATATCACTTTTGAAACCTCACTGTTTCCCAAAATACAAATCCTCTATCTTGCAAATGTTCATATCAAGCAATATCAAAAAGCAAAAAACAAACCAACAGCAAACAAACTCAGGGCCTTATTTATGAAGGTCTTGCGCCACCAGAGCGTCACTTTTTTCCCATGTTTAAAGTGATGCAACAGCAGCACAAGGCAATCATAAATAAGGGCCAAATGAAAATACCATTGATTTCCCCCAAAATCGTTTTTTTGAATAACATTTTAGAAACACAGCGAAGATCCTATGTACAAGCACTAAATTTCACTACTGAACCCTCACTATTTCACAAAATACGAATCCTCTATCTTGCAAATGTTGATATCAAGCATTATCAAAAAGCAAGACACAAGCCAACAATAAAAAAAACTCAGGGCCTTATTTATGAAGGCCTTGCGCAACCAGTGCGTCCCATGTTAAAAGAGACACACTGGTGCCACAAGACAATCACAAATAAGGGCTAAATGTAAATACCATTGATTTGCCCCCAAAAACGTTTTTTGAATAACATTTAAGAAACACTGCGCAGAACCTATGTACAACCACTCAATATCACTTCTGAAACCTCACTATTTCCCAAAATACAAATCCTCTATCTTGCAAATGTTCATAGCAAGTATTACCAAAAAGCAAAAAACAAACCAACAGCAAACAAACTCAGGGCCTTATTTATGAAGGCCTTGCGCCACCAGAGCGTCACTTATTTCCCATGTTTAAAGTGATGCACCGGCAGCACAAGGCAATCATAAATAAGGGCCAAATGAAAATACCATTGATTTGCCCCCCAAAATCGTTTTTTGAATAACATTTTAGAAACACAGCGAAGATTCTATTTACAAGCACTCAATTTCACTACTGAACCCTCACTATTTCACAAAATACAAATCCTCTATCTTGCAAATGTTGATATCAAGCATTATCAAAAAGCAAGACACAAACCAACAACAAAAAAACTCAGAGCCTTATTTATGAAGGCCTTGCGCCACCAGTGCGTCCCATGTTAAAAGAGACGCACCAGTGCCACAAGGCAGTCATAAATAAGGACCAAATGTAAATACCACTGATTTGCCCCCAAAATCGTTTTTGGAATAACAATTAAGAAACACTGCGCAGTACCTATGTACAACCACTCAATATCACTTTTGAAACCTCACTGTTTCCCAAAATACAAATCCTGTATCTTGCAAATGTTCATAGCAAGCATTATCAAAAAGCAAAAAACAAACCAACAGCAAATAAACTCAGGGCTTTATTTATGAAGGCCTTGTGCCACCAGAGTGTCACTTATTTCCCATGTTTAAAGTGATGCACCGGCAGCACAAGGCAATAATAAATAAGGGCCAAATGAAAATACCATTGATTTGCACCCAAAATCGTATTTTGAATAACATTCAGGAAACACTGCGCAGAACCTATGTACAACCACTCTATATCACTTTTGAAACCTCACTGTTTCCCAAAATACAAATCCTCTATCTTGCAAATATTCATATCAAGCATTATCAAAAAGCAAGACACAAACCAACAACAAACAAACTCAGGGCCTTAATAATGAAGGCCTTGCGCCACCAGAGCGTCACTTTTTTCCCATGTTTAAAGTGATGCACCAGCAGCACAAGGCAATCATAAATAAGGGCCAAATGAAAAATACCATTGATTTCTCCCAAAATCGTTTTTTGAATAACATTTTAGAAACACAGCGAAGATCCTATGTACAAGCACTCAATTTCACTACTGAACCCTCACTATTTCAAAAAATACAAATCCTCTATCTTGCAAATGTTGATATCAAGCAGTATCAAAAAGCAAGACACAAACTAACAACAAAAAAACTCAGGGCCTTATTTATGAAGGCCTTGCGCCACCAGAGCGTCACTTATTTCCCATGTTTAAAGTGATGCACCGGCTGCACAAGGCAATCATAAATAAGGGCCAAATGAAAAATACCATTGATTTCCCCAAAAAACGTTTTTTGAATAACATTTAAGAAACACTGCGCAGAACCTATGTACAACCACTCAATATCACTTTTGAAACCTCACTGTTTCCCAAAATACAAATCCTCTATCTTGCAAATGTTCATATCAAGCAATATCAAAAAGCAAAAAACAAACCAACAGCAAACAAACTCAGGGCCTTATTTATGAAGGTCTTGCGCCACCAGAGCGTCACTTATTTCCCATGTTTAAATTGATGCACCGGCTGCACAAGGCAATCATAAATAAGGGCCAAATGAAAATACCATTGATTTGCACCCAAAATCGTTTTTTGAATAACATTTTAGAAACAGAGCAAAGATCCTATGTACAAGCACTCAATTTCACTACTGAACCCTCACTATTTCACAAAATACAAATCCTCTATCTTGCAAATGTTGATATCAAGCATTATCAAAAAGCAAGACACAAACCAACAACAAAAAAACTGAGGGCCTTATTTATGAAGGCCTTGCGCCACCAGAGCGTCACTTTTTTCCCATGTTTAAAGTGATGCACCAGCAGCACAAGGCAATCATAAATAAGGGCCAAATGAAAAATACCTTTGATTTCCCCCAAAATCGTGTTTTAAATAACATTTTAGAAACACAGCGAAGATCCTATGTACAAGCATTCAATTTCACTACTGAACCCTCACTATTTCACAAAATACGAATCCTCTATCTTGAAAATGTTGATATCAAGCATTATCAAAAAGCAAGACACAAACCAACAACAAAAAAACTCAGGGCCTTATTTATGAAGGTCTTGCGCCACCAGTGCGGCCCATGTTAAAAGAGACGCACTGGTGCCACAAGACAATCATAAATAAGGGCTAAATGTAAATACCATTGATTTTCCCCCAAAATCGTTTCTTGAATAACATTTAAGAAACACTGCGCAGAACCTATGTACAACCACTCAATATCACTTTTGAAACCTCACTGTTTCCCAAAATACAAATCCTCTATCTTGCAAATGTTCATATCAAGCAATATCAAAAAGCAAAAAACAAACCAACAGCAAACAAACTCAGGGCCTTATTTATGAAGGTCTTGCGCCACCAGAGCGTCACTTTTTTCCCATGTTTAAAGTGATGCAACAGCAGCACAAGGCAATCATAAATAAGGGCCAAATGAAAATACCATTGATTTCCCCCAAAATCGTTTTTTTGAATAACATTTTAGAAACACAGCGAAGATCCTATGTACAAGCACTAAATTTCACTACTGAACCCTCACTATTTCACAAAATACGAATCCTCTATCTTGCAAATGTTGATATCAAGCATTATCAAAAAGCAAGACACAAGCCAACAATAAAAAAAACTCAGGGCCTTATTTATGAAGGCCTTGCGCAACCAGTGCGTCCCATGTTAAAAGAGACACACTGGTGCCACAAGACAATCACAAATAAGGGCTAAATGTAAATACCATTGATTTTCCCCCCAAATCGTTTTTTGAATAACATTTAAGAAACACTGCGCAGAACCTATGTACAACCACTCAATATCACTTCTGAAACCTCACTATTTCCCAAAATACAAATCCTCTATCTTGCAAATGTTCATAGCAAGTATTACCAAAAAGCAAAAAACAAACCAACAGCAAACAAACTCAGGGCCTTATTTATGAAGGCCTTGCGCCACCAGAGCGTCACTTATTTCCCATGTTTAAAGTGATGCACCGGCTGCACAAGGCAATCATAAATAAGGGCCAAATGAAAATACCATTGATTTGCACCCAAAATCGTTTTTTGAATAACATTTTAGAAACACAGCAAAGATCCTATGTACAAGCATTCAATTTCACTACTGAAACCTCACTGTTTAACAAAATACAAATCCCCTATCTTGCAAATGTTCATAGCAAGCATTTCCAAAAAACATGCCACAAACCAATAAAAAAGAATCTCAATCTGCTTCCAAATCTGAGGTAATGCAAGTGACATTATTCTAAATGGTTCAAATATATTTATTTAATGAGGCAAACACTATTAATTACTTCTCAAAAATATAAAAGCCATTCTTTTACCGCAAAATCGTTTATTAAATAACTTTTTACAACACAGCACAAGTCCTATGTACAAGGAATCAATTTCACTACTGAAACTTCACTATCTGCTTCCAAATATTCTCCATAGAGCAAACAAGTCTCTATCTAAATTAAATAAATCATTACTTACCTTTACAAATGCTTTGGGAGATTGAAAACAGTGTCAGACACACACACCAATTTTTCTTTAGCAGAGCAAAAGGTGTGCACTCAATACGCTGAAACCAAGACTGGCATAGAAAATCTCTAACTTTACACACAAATGCCTTATTTCAACCAATCAAAAGTCTTCCCTCACAATTTTCAAACCAACACCCTTCCCCCTCTCAGACCTTTCTATCTGTTACCATAGCAACGCCCTCCTAACTGAACTCTCAGGTTCAAAAGTTCATTCTACAATGTTGCAAATTAAGTCAGCAAGGATGTTTGACCTCTCAATACACCAGCTTATCCAGGGCATTATTGCTTTTAGTGACTTTTTCTTAACCATTCAAATTGCTTCTTACACACAACGCAACCATGCACCCTAACTTTCTGTTTTCAACTAACTGAATCCACCAATCATTGCTTGTGATTCAACAGCAGGGAAACACCACAATTATTTTTTTGTAAACTCCTACTGTTCCAACTACCATTTCATTCCCACACTTCATCTGACTGCACCTGAACCTTCTCTCATCATGTATTCTGTGTGGATTATTGGACATAGCTACATCCACTGGGCTCAAAGGTATGCATCAAGCAGAAATTATCACAACCTTGATTTTTCAAATGTGGAAATCAAGTGGATTGGCCAGAGAGGATTGAGATGTCATCCATTGATACCATTGGTGAAAACCTTTTTGCATCTGCCAAACCCTGACCTCTTAATAGTGCACTGTGGTGGAAATGATTTGGGCACTATGACTGGGGTTGGTCTGGAAATGCTTTTAAAGGACACCTTTGATCAATTGATGACACTTTTTCCACAAACTGCATTGGTATATTCCAATATATGCCAAAGACAGAAATGGAACTGGTCCAACCAATTGTGTCCACAATTTGAGAAAGCACGGAAACATGTGAATAAATCTGTTTCTGCTTACATGAGAGACTTTGGAATGGGGTCAATATACAACAACAACTTGCGTTACAACATGCAAGACATCTACAGAGGAGATGGTGTGCACTTCTCAGATGAGGGGAATAGAATATTCCTCCTGAATTTAAGACTGTGCATTGGAACCTACTTGTAGGTACCTAAATCAGCCACAGAACCCAAAAGCTCTTTTCAGAGCTACCCTACCTCTGATCATTCAAAACGTTTATCTTTTTCTAACTTTTTTCACTATTTTTCACCAAAGTACGCTCCCCGGTACGCTTACCGGTGCGCGTACTGGGCACTCCCCCCGCAAATTTTTTTTAAAAAAATTTAATTTTTGGCCTATATGAGCGTCCTAAGCCCCCCTCAGAAAACCTAGAGGGTCAGGAAGTGTCTACCGTGCCCCCTTCTACCCATTCCCAACGTTGTTTGTCCTCCATCTTGTGTCTCGATTCTACCGAAACACAAAATGGAGGACTCCCGTAACGCTGCCGGTGCACGTACCGGGGCGCGCACCGGTAAGCGCTCCCTAAAAAGAGGTGGGAAAGTAATTTACAGAAAAACCACTGGAGACACTTTCATCAAATATAGAATAGGCCCTACTACATAGCAGTCCCTACCATTTACCCACATTTGATGGAATTCCATTGAGACATTTATGCTGTAGGCCTGACTAAATATCCTGAGGTAAATTACATGACAAAAACACATATGAAGTGTTAGAATTGACAACCAATTAAAATGTTACTTTCATTTTCTACTAATATTTCATGACATTTGATTGGTTATGTACCTGAATATATATAAAGAAAGAGAGAGAAACACAGACATTTTGACTACTACTTCCTGAAGTACATTTCAAGAGCATTTTCACTGACAACTTAAACTTCTTTTTGAAAGGTAAGATGTTATTTTAAAAACTGAAGTATGTTGTGCACTTTAAGTTCATTTGGAAAACATTTTCTGATAGTTATATACTATCCCTCTGTAATAGTTATAGAATGAGATAGACTTCTCTGTTATAGTTATGGATGGAGTTAGGCTTGTCTTGTATAATTATGAATTTACTTAGGCTTTATCACATACACTTTTTTATATTTCTACTTCCAGTCTGATATCATACACTGCCCAAAGATAAAATCACTGTTAAAAAAACCAAAGTACCTGTCTGAACTTAAACCCAACAGAGCCCTATCTCTACTGATATATTTTTTTAAATGCAAATTACAGCACAAAAATGGAAGCAGAGCAAAAAATTTCCATCGAAATTGTTCTGGAGAGCAACAATGAAAAAGGTATTGAACCCAATGATAACTCAGAATTCATGGATGAATCACGGGACTATGAACTACTTCAATGTGTACAATCAGTAGATTTCCTGATTCAAAATGAGGACATTTCCGACAATCAAATATTAGAAGTTTTGTTAAATTTGGGAAAGGAATCTGAAAAATAAATTTATATTTAATAATTCAAAAATTGTTTGAGACATTATTCATTTTTATATGTATTTCTTAAACTAGTACCAAAATTGATTATAATGTAAAGTCAGACTTAAAATATACTGTGCAACTTTTTTGTGTTACATAGTAAGTTTGCTCATAGTTACTTCCTTTCTCCCACTATATTATCTCCAATGTGTATTTAACATCTCTTTATCATCTCCTGCCTCCATATTGTTTCTGCTTTCCTGACAGACTATGGTATGAATTCCATATACCACAATAACTTCTGTAACAACATACAAGATATCTACAAAGGTGACAGTGTATATTAAATTTTAGACTCTGCATTGGTACCTACATGTTGGTACTTAAATTAAAAAAACAAAAAAAAAACAACAAAAAGAACAATTAATAAACATACAATATTTGAAAAGTCTATCATTCTTCTTTCCCCATAGTACGCTCCCCGGTCCGCTTCCCGGTGCGCATACCGGGCGCTCCCCGCGCAAAAAATAAAAAAAAAAGTACTTTTTTTTGGGCCCCGCGGGGCCCTTTTAAAGCCCCCACATCAAACCTAGGGGGTCAGGGAGGGTCTACTCTGCCCCCTTATGGTCATTTCCCCCTTTGTTTTGGCCACCTCTCACGTCTCGATCCTACCGAGACACAAGATGGCGGCCGCTCCGGACTGTTTAGAATGTTTCAGACACCCGAGAGCCAATCAGCTTTCCGTGCGCAAGTCGCGTGGCGCGCCCGGTGCGCTCCCCGGTGCGCGTACGGGGGCGCGCTTATAGATATATATATTTTTTTGAACATAAATTACTCAAAATCCACTGGAGCACATATCTTGAAACATAGCAAAGGCACATCGGGCTACCAGTCCCTACAATTTTGCCAAGTTTGGTGTAAATCCATTCAGCAGTTCGGGCTAAAGGTGAGGTCGACCGCCCTATGGAAATTAACATGGGGAAAATGCGTTTGGGGACCCCCCTTTTATCTCGGCCCCCGCTGGACGCATCCCCCCAAACTTTCAGGGAAGGACCGGAACTTGACGAGGCCATTTTGAAGAAATTTTCAGGCAGATTCGTCAACCGGCGCCAAAGTTATTCCAAATAGAATTTTGAGATTTAACATTGAAAAAAATCCTAACTATAACTACCTACTGGCGACCGCCAGTAGGTAATATATATATATATATATTTGTAAATATTGTACTATTAAGGTGAACCTGAAGTACTTATTTGTAACTATGGACACATGATTATTGTTTGCCCACTGAATTGTTTATCATTATAAAAATACGAAGAATTTCAGCTCTAATATGTTGAAAACATGGAAATATGCCTAAATCAGGTATATTATGTCTATATGTGACACAAAGTTCAGATCCATTGAATTGTAAATAGATCAATATTGACTTTAACATTCTAAGATGGCTGCCACTCTCACTAAGCCTTGGATGTGGTGCAGTAGTCCTTTTTTGATGTTTACGTTATTGTTATGCTGTCACTTTTTGATGTGTATTTATACTTTATTGAAATCAAACAAAGTTGACCCGTGATAAAGGAGCTTGGCTCCGAAACGTGTCAGGCAAGGATTTGCCAATGACTGCAATAAACTAATTTCACCACGCAAAACGGATTTGGGCTCGGTTCTTGTGGTTTAAAAATACCAAAGATTGGAGTAATTTGGGAGGTTTGCTACCTCGCCGGAGTCCACCACCATTAGAGGCTGAGTAATCACAACTTTGCTGTTTGTTGATTCTTCGGAAGAATACTCTGCCCGCAAGTTGTTACGGTGCTAATTAAAAAGAAAAACATTGCCGAAGTCAGGAAGTATCCAGTGACGCAACGGTATTTCGAGGGAGGTCAGAGGACCTTCTTTGGACGGTCTCGACGTAGGAGAAAGGAGCTGACAATTGCAGTGAGAGAAATAATCACAGGGCGAGCGGGGCACGGCGTGCGGGCAGAACCGGCGGAGTGCCACAAGCTCTTTGCCAAGGAAAAGCGTGGGAGCGCTGAGGAAGATCAGCGCTAATAATCTCTATGATACGGGAATATTACATTTGTAAAAATGCTTTTGGCAGATCCATACAGCTACCAACATACACATTTAGAGACCCATACAGTTTCTAAGATAGGCACTCATATAGCGATTTAGTAACTTACATATCCATTGACACTTGCACAGAAGAATAGGTGCACTCACAGTAGTTTAAGTGGTCTTGGTCCAACAAACTAATGTATAAATAGAAAATTATTTCCTGGTGTGAAATTATGTCCCTTCTTGTGTGGTCACCACCAGTTTTTGCAGCATTTTATTGCTGGTCACAATAAAGTAGCGTAGTGTGTCTTTAAGCCAAGAAGGCTAACAACACGCTTGATTACTTTAGAAACGCAGGGCTGCACCATATTTAATAGAACTATGGTGCAGCCCTGCATTTCCCTTTGTGCTGGTGCTAAATTAAGCTGCCTAGCTCCAATGCAGGCACCCTTGCACATTGTGTAAGGGTGCCTGTGTTGAGGGTAAGATTGTTTATGTGCAGGAAGGTCCATGTACTGTACCTGTTTGCAAAACTTGTTCTTCCTCCCATAGGATAACATTGCAGAACTGTTGCCACTTTTTGTAGTGAAAATAATTTATTTGTAAAAATGTACTTACCTGAACCTTTTTTCCTGATACTTAAACATATAAAGATACGTGCTATTTTTTTATAAATTGGTAGGGATCTCCTTCTTGAGTTGTATGTGCCATTTGTTGGTCATTGTGTGCATTCACAAATGTCTTGCATTCACTGTGTTAAGCCTAAGGGTGTTTGACCACACTACCGTCTAATAGTACACTTTGGGATTGCAAAGCAAGTTGCTGTCAACTCATAATGGAACCCTTTTAGAACTTGGGCATTAGTGTCAGATTGGGTCTGTGAGTGGGTACATATGTGTCTGAGTAGATCTTTGAATTGTGTGCTATTGTTTGAGTGGGTCTGTGAGTGGGTGCAACAGTGTCTCAGTGGGTCTGTGACTGGGGACATGAGTCTCTGAGTGGATATGTGAATATTTGAGCAGGTCTCTGAGTGGGTGCATCAGTGTATTAGTATCTGTGACTGGATGTGTGAGTGGATAAGTGGAACTGTGAGAGGATGCGTGAGTCTCTGAATGGGTCTGTGAGAGGACGCACCACTGTTTTTGTGGGTCTGTGAGTGGGTGTGTCATTGTCTGAGTGTTTCTGTGACTGAGTGCTTGAGTGTTTGAGTGGGTCTGTGAGTGGGAACACTTTTTTGACACCCTTCCTTCTTCTTGCCCCCGCTTGATGGATGACCCCTAAAGTTTCCATTCAAAATAGGACCCACTGGCACACTTTTTTGGGAACGTTTTGTAAAGATTTGTCAACCAACGCCAAAGTTAAAGGCAAGTCAATAAGCGCTTTTCCGATGGAAACTAGGTCCTAACTACAATTGCCTGCTGGAATATATGTGTATATATATATATATATATATATATATATATATATATATATATATATATATATATATATATATATATATATATATATATATTTTTTTTTTTTTTTTTTCCACTGAAACAAAATACAGGTTTCAAGGTTGTTACAGTTAGGTGGACATTTCACTCATACAAAACCAGAGAAATTCAGATGTTATAGTTAGTTCAACTAACTATAACTCGCGCCCCTGCAATGCACTGCTGATGACGTCACATATTACATCATTCATGACATGGCCAGTGACATCACTGATGACATCCCAAATGACA
>NW_028243160.1:0-63960 GCF_964263255.1 Lissotriton vulgaris
TGAGTGACTATCAGGCTGGTTTTAGGAAAAATGTATCGACCATTGATCAACTTCTTAGGCTCCTACTCCTTTATTGGAAGACAGTATCAATAGAGGGTGGCAGCCACTATTTGATATTTGTCGATTTAAAATCAGCCTTTGATATGGTGCCCAGAGCCAAGTTGTGGGCAGTTCTTAGTGAATTGGGAATACCCCCAGACCGGATCACTGACATAATATAGAATGACAAAATATAGACTTACCAAAATATAGTCACCAAAATATAGAATGCCAAAATATTGAATTCCTATCTACAAACAGGTAAGTACAAAAATATCGAATCCAAAATATAGTCTGTAAAAAATATAGTCAGTCAAAATATCGAATTTTTGTAAATGTCTTAAAAGTAATTTAAAAAATAATGAAATAATAAATGTAATTAACTAAAACATACTTAAAAATACTCAAATAACCTTAAAATTAAGATATAATTAATTTAAGTTATTAATAAAAAATTTACAATATTTTACCGTAGGATAGCAGGAGGGTAACATTTAATATTACCACTCCAGTGAGTGCAACAGTAGGGAAAGCGTTGGATAGCGTAGGGGTAAAAAATACTATTCCCACTCCAGAGTGCAACAGTAGGGAAAGCGTTGGATAGCGTAGGGGTAAAAATTACTATTCCCACTCCAGAGAGTGCAACAGTAGGGAAAGCGTTGGATAGCGTAGGGGTAAAAAATACTATTCCCACTCCAGTGAGTGCCACAGTAGGGAAAGCGTTGGATAGCGTAAGGGTAAAAATTACTATTCCCACTCCAGAGAGTGCAACAGTAGGGAAAGCGTTGGATAGCGGGAGGGTAAAAAATACTATTCCCACTCCAGTGAGTGCAACAGTAGGGAAAGCGTTGGATAGCGTAGGGGTAAAAAATACTATTCCCACTCCAGAGAGTGCAACAGTAGGGAAAGCGTTGGATAGCGTAGGGGTAAAAATTACTATTCCCACTCCAGAGAGTGCAACACTAGGGAAAGCGTTGGATAGCATAAGGGTAAAAATTACTATTCCCACTCCAGAGAGTGCAACAGTAGGGAAAGCGTTGGATAGCGGGAGGGTAAAAATTACTATTCCAACTCCAGAGCGTGCAACAGTAGGGAAAGCGTTGGATGGCGTAGGGGTAAGAATTACTATTCCCACTCCAGAGAGTGCAACAGTAGGAAAAGCGTTGGATATTGGAAGGGTAAAAATTACTATTCCCACTCCAGAGAGTGCAACAGTAGGGAAAGCGTTGGATAGCGTAGAGGTAAAAATTACTATTCCCACTCCACTGAGTGCAACAGTAGGGAAAGCATTGGATAGCGTAGGGGTACAAATTACTATTCCCACTCCAGAGAGTGCAACAGTAGGGAAAGCGTTGGATAGCGTAGGGGTAAAAAATACTATTCCCACTCCAGAGAGTGCAACAGTAGGGAAAGCGTTGGATAGCGGGAGTGTGAAAATTACTATTCCCACTCCAGAGAGTGCAACAGTAGGGAAAGCGTCGGATAGCGTAGGGGTCAAAAATACTATTCCCACTCCAGAGAGTGCAACAGTAGGGAAAGCGTTGGATAGCGGGAGGGTGAAAATTACTATTCCCACTCCAGTGAGTTTAACAGTAGGGAAAGTAATGATTTAATATATTATTAAAAATAAATTAAATATCAATACCAATAAAACATTAATTGAAATTAATAACCAATTTAATATTATGTAATAATTAATTAGAAATACAACTACATATTAGTTATTAAAAATAATAACCTATTCATAATTATTTAACAACGAATTAATTTTCAATAACAAAACTAATTATTAATAAAAATTAATACCAATTAAAAATTAACAGTAAATTAATTATCAATACACAAAAAGTATTTTTATTATGTAATTAATTACAATTACATTACTTCCCACCCTATTCCCCTATAAACCCACATCCCACTACAGAAAATACATTAATACAATTATCATAATTATCAAATATTTAATTAATACAAAATAATTACCAATTAATAAAAATGAATTGCCAATTAAAAATTAATTAACAATAAATTTAAAATCAATACCAATAAATGAAAAAAAGTATTTACTTAATTACAATTAAATTACTTCCCACCCTATTCCCCTATAAACCCACAACCCGCTACAGAAAATAAATGTAGAAAATTTACACAATTAACAATTAATCAATTAATACAAATGAATTGGCAATTAATAAAAATTAATTACCAATTAAAAAATAACAATAAATTCAAAATGAATACCAATAAATAAATAAAAATATTTAATTAATTACAATTAAATTACTTCCCACCCTATTCCCCTATAAACCCACAACCCGCTACAGAATTAAATTACGCAAAAACTAAATAACATAAAATTCATTACTTAAAATACATTAAACATACATTACAAAAATTAATATACACTTTTCACACATATACTAACATACAAAACACTTTAAAAAAATTGATATTATTATCGATATATTTAATGCCTATATTGTATACTTCGATATTTTGACTTCTATATTTTGAAAATCGATATTACTTACCTTAAATTCGATATTTTTAACCACTATATTGTGTCCATTCGATATTTTGTCCATTCTATATTTTTACTTCGATATTATGTCCATTCTATATTTTGGAATCGATATTTTGACTGTTTACCCCCCAGACCTACTAGCTATGATCATTTGCCTACACTCTGGGAATTTTGCCCAGGTTAGATTTGGGAAATCAGGGGAACTGACATCACGTTTCCCGGTTGACAGGGGGGTAAGGCAGGGCTGTGTTCTTGCCCCCACCCTGTTTTGCCTTTATGTCAACGCCCTGGTCTCCCAACTAAACCAGGTTGAGTACAGTGATGCCCCGAAATTAGATCAAAGGAAGGTGCCCGCATTGTTGTTTGCGGACAACACCTTGTTGCTATCTAAGTTCCAATGGGGATACAGTTAATTTTAGATAGATTTGCCCTATTCTGCGTAAACAGGGGCCTGGAAATAAACACAACCAAGACCAAGTTTATGGTGTCTAATCCAGTAAAATCATCCCGCCCCAACCCTACACTTAATGGCATTCCGTTAGAAAAGGTGTCACTCTTTGACTATCTTGGGGTTACTCTCTCTGAGTCTTTTTCCTGGGGACCCCAAATGGAAAAGGGGGTTTTAAGGCTTTTTCAGTTGTCTGGTGGTGTTATGAAAGTTGCCAAGTCCTTAAGTACTGTGGTCCCTGGCCCTGCCACAGAGATATATAAAGTGCAGGTAAGAAGCGCTGCACTATATGCGGCAGAGGTCTGGGGTCATTGTCCTATGAAGGGCCTGCCTCTAGCTGAGAATAAGTATATGAGACATCTTCTGAATCTTCCGTCAAGCACTCCCCTTGTTCCTCTCCGTCTTGATCTGGGCATTAGACCCATTTCTGAAGAAGCGGGACTGCGCCCATTGACCTTTTGGCGTAGAATTTGGCTGACTCCTGAGCTAGCTTCATTCAGGTCCGAGCTTTGCTCGATCCTGGAGCTGACTGGGATAATTACATTTTCTTGGCTTGTTTATATTAAAGATCTTTGTGCAAAAATTGGTCATTCTGACCTCTGGCTTAGCCCAGAGGTTTATTGTACTCAGATTTCCCGTCTTGACCTGGTGAAATCCTATAGACAGTACAGGCTTAGGGACATGCAGGAAAATAACATACTTGGCCTACTTACAATAGACTTTTTGGAGTTCAAAGACCAATACATGTTTGAACCTTATATGGATGAAATCCAACCTGCACTGGCAAGGAAGCTATTTATTCAATTTAGGCTGGGCGCCCTTTCCCTATTTGATTTTACAAAGTATTAGGCACATCCCACTGTAAATACAAGCCCAGCTTGTAATGCCCCCCCCCCGAGACAGTGATACATGTACTATTTTTCTGTTCTGGGTACAGATCACTAAGAAAATATTGGCTCGTCCCTCTCTGCAAAAATTTGGGGTTCACTCAATGTATTGCTTCCTATCGAATTTTAAGAACTGAAACAAAAACTATTGCGGTATTTGCCGTCTCTCGCTTTCTTCACTCAATGTGGAAAAGGTGCCAAAAGCTGCTGAAAAAATAATTGTAATTAACTTATTTATATCTCTTTTTTAATGTAATGAGCTGATGTCAGTCGATGTAACTTGTAAATAACCTTTTTTAAATTTTTATGGAGAACTACTTTTTAATGTATTTTTATCTCTGTGATGTGTTATTTTGTGACCTTTATGGTCTTTTACGGCCAAAATAAAGTTTATAAATGGAGAATGGTATTGTAAATGGCAATTAATTTTTCTTACGTGTTGTGGAGTGTATGTATGTGGTGTGTAGTGGAACTATATGGGTAGGATTGGATTAGTTAGTTAGTTGTGTAATTGTGTGGAGTGGATTTGTGTAGTGGCATTATCCAGCATGGTGTGCTCTGGAAATCTATGGTTAGCAATTATGTGGCATTCCGTGTAGTGGCATTATGTGGAGTGGGATTGTGTGTTGTGGAGTGCTAAGTAGTTTAGTTTAATTATGTGTTGTGCTGTTGAATTTTGAGGCACAATGTGGAATTGTTTGGTGTAGATTGGATGTATGTGGTGTGGGTATGATTGTGTTAGTGAGTTGTATTATGTGAATTGGTGTTTCATTATGTGGTGTGGACTGGAAATGTGTGGAGCTGAATTGTGTGGCATGGAACTGTGTGTATAGCTTTGCATTTTTGGTGATGGAAAATAACAAATAGGTAGGAGCTAATCATCAGATCTGTGTGTTTTAAAAAAAAAAAAGGAAATAGTTGGAGCTATTGGCATTGGAAATGACTCTTACCTATGTGTTATGGATTTTAGTGGATGTATGTGGTGTGTACCAATTATGTGGGTTGGATTGGACTTCTTAGTTGTGGTGTTGTGTGGTGTGAAACTGTGTAGTGTGGATTTGTGTAGTCTAATTAAGTGGTATGATGCGCAGTTGTATTATGTGGATAGTAATTATATGTTTTTGAGTGTATTGGAATTGTGTGGAGTGGGACTGTGTGTAATGGAGTGTAAGTATGTGGAATGGTATTTTGTGTTGGTAAGTATTATGTAGTGGAATTTAAAGAAGACATTATGTGCAATTAAATGACTATTAAAACAAAGAATTAACAAAAAATGCCTTCTAGTTTTTTTTGTCCTTGTAATGCTGGTGACCTCTTCCTGCCTCTTGTAATGCTTAATTATAGCTTTTTTGTTGTTTTGAAATAAGGGACTAAGGTGATGCTGAGGTGATAATGAGGTGGTGCTGAGTGATGCCGAGGTGCCTCTTTCATGCTAAGGTAGTGGTGCTGCACTGGTGCTCAGGTGGTGATGAGAGATGTTGAGTTGGTGCTGTGCTGAGGTGATGCTGTGCTGAAGTTGAAGTGGTGCAATATTGGTTCTGAGTTGCTGCTGAGGTGGGGCTGCTTTAGTGCTGAGGTGGTGCTGAGCCATGCTGAGATGGACCTGAGTCAAGCTGGGGTGGTGCTGGTGCAATGGTGCTCAGGTGGTGCTACACTGATGAGGAGGTAGTGCTGTGCTAATGCTGGGATCGGGCTGTGCTGATGCTGAGATGGTGATGTTCAGGTGGTGATGTGCTAATGTGAAGATGGTGATGAGCTGTTCCTGTACTGATGCTGAGGTGGTGCTGCACTGATGCTGAGTTGGTGCTGCACTGGCGGTGTCTCACTGAGGAGGAGGTGGTGCTGGCTGAGTGATGCTGAGGTGGTGATGAGTGATGCTTTGGTGGTGCTGTGCTGAGTGATGCTGTGGTGGTGGTGGTGCACGGGTTCTGAGTGATTTTGAGTTGGCGCTGTGCAGAGCTGGTTGTGCGCTGATGCTAAAGTAGTTCTGCGTTGGCTCTGAGTTGCTGCTGAGGTGGGCCTGCTTTGGTGGTGGTGCACTGATCCTGAGATAGTGTGCTACAGCTAAGATGGTGCAGTGCTGATGTTAAGGTGGTGCTACGCTGGCGCTGAGTTGCACTGATGCTGAGTTGGTGCTGCACTGGTGTGGGTGCACTGATGAGGAGGTTGTGCTCTGCTGATGCTGAGATGGTGCAGAGGTGATGTTGAGGTAAGGCTGAGTGTTGCAAATTCCTAACCACCACCACCCTTTAACAGTGTTCCTTAAGGCTCCATAAACACTAATGTTCAAATGCATTTAATTAGTTATAAAGCATTGCTCATACCAGTGTAGGATGTCAAAGCACTTTGCATCACACACAAATTACAAAGTCAATCAATCATATGTATATAAATTAGCGTAATGTTTTTTTTTTACATAAGACAGAGGACAGGGTGTAGAAGTCACAAATCATGCATATTGGTAGGCAGCTTTGCTAAAGAGTGCTTGGTCCCCGGAAGCACAAACTCAGAATTGAAAACAGCACACCATAGTTGGGGGTTCTCTTAAATAAAAGAAGCAATTACTACCCAGATGAACCCTTTATGCAGCATTAATATCTGCTCTAATCTATACTTTGCAGTGCATGCAGTTCTATGATGACAGTTATAAATTCACTGTACTAGGGGGTCTATGAGGATGGCAGATGGATGGCTGCCGAGGGGCCGGCAGACACCCGCCCGCGATCGCAACCCGGAAAACCGCCAGTCCCATTAGCATGGCGGTCACGACCGTCGCGGCGAGATTTTACGCCCGTCACATTTCTGCCGCTACCAGTCCGCATGCTACAATGGTGCCGGTGCAGGGCCAGGCTCCGCCAGCTTGATTATGACCCCAGCGGTAGCCAGCCTTTCCATGGCGGTGAGACTGCCGTGGAAAGGCATGCGAGAATGTCTCTGAGGGCCCATTGCGGGCCCCCAATATGTTTTGGGGGTGTGTGGGTGCACTGGGGGGTACATATGGTACCCTTCTACATGTCCCTGTACCAGGTGGCAGGCACTGTGATGTGCCTGCCACGTAGTGCAGTGATATGCATGACATGCTCCTTTTCACATTGCGGCGGTGCTGCTGGCAGTAGCAACCATCGTAACGCTAATGCCTGCGATCGTACCACTGCGGTCGGATTTCGACTGCGGAGCATGCTAATCGGACCGGCGGTTATGTCATGGTCCTTGTGGCCTGTCTTTTCCCGCTACCATGGCGGTAGGGCAGATCTTACGACCACCATTCTAATAGACCCCCTAGGTTGGGATTTTAACTTATACGCTGCAAATAACAGAAAAGCAGTAACCCACCGACCTATTTACATTTTATGCATTTTGTGTTCTGCATGGTACTCTTTCTTTGCAGCTGGAACAATAACCCTCTGCTACCTTGCAATGAGTCAAAACTTCTTCCACTTAGACAACGCCATCTCTCCAGCAAGAACATTCATCACTGGAGTTATCTTGACATTTTTATTGTCTGGAATTGCTTGAGGCCTGGAACGTGTCAGCCAGTGGTTTTAAAAGCAAAATAAACTCGGAAGCAGGGCCCGTCTGCTCTGAAGTCAGTTCCAGTGAGATCACACCAGAACTGAAACAATGGCTGTTTTTAAGTAGTGGTTTAACTTTTTGACATGATTTAGAGCTGCAGTAGCTAGATGGCATGCAGTAATTTTGTGCCTGTTTCTAGAGAAAATTAAAGGAGGCAGATTTATACTTAAAATTACTATAATTAATTGCTTGCACTCCAAGCCAGCCAGCCTCTGAGCTGTCTTCTGGAAGAATACAAAAGAATGCCAGCCACATGGAAGGTACTGAGAGTGTTAATGCTCGGTCTTCTAGAGTCGGGTGTATGTGGAGCCAACGTCACGGGTTTCTACATAAAAGTGATTGATACGCTTATGTGAGGAGTCTTTTTATAAGACAGGATAATGTGTTATTTCGTGATGAGATAAATTCAGAACACCTATTTTGGGTATTCATACCCTTCTTGCGTTTAGCCACTTCCGGCTGGAAGCCTCTTGAAATATATATATGTGCAACATTTTTCGTCCTGATGATGGTCCTAAGGATCTAATAGACCGATGGGGGACCGAAACGTCGACGCCAACATCGTTTTGCTTATACATTAATTTTTGTGATTCTGAATTTGACGATTTGTAACGTGAAATTTATGTTATGTATGGTACTTTACTCATCCATACTGAAGGCAAAAGGTGTTTTATATACAACTACCAATTGTTTTTAGAACCTCGGTAGTATGTGTGTTGCCATGTTGCAATTATAAGTAAATAAAGCACAAAAGTGTAATTAAATATTTGTGTGGCATTTGTGCAAATTTCCCTGCATTTGTGGATTTATGATCCCTGTTGTGACATCTTTAAATTGTAACTATTCTCAAACAATTCCTTGGGGGACAATTTATGCTTCTGAAACAAAATGTAAGCAGCTACTGGTTTGAGCAGCCACAGTGTAACACGAGGTTGTAAACATAATAAAATAGCCCCCCCCACGAGCAGATCAACAGAACAAAGCGTAATGATATTGTACTAAGTCCCTGCGCCTTGGAGGAAAAAGGAGGGACAAAGAGGCAGGACTGGCCACTAGTGAGCAAGGATTTTTGAAGGACATTTAAACAAACAAATGAGAAGCAAGGAATGGCATTTGGCCCACAGAGATACATAAAGTATACAAGAGGTTGCACGCTTATGCTCCACCTAAAAACGCACTTCTTACGGTTCCCTGATAGAATATCGATATAAAAAATATCGATGTTCTAAATATTGAAATAAATATATAGAATACAAAAATATCGACTTCTATACCTAAACAGCTAACTGCAAAAATATTGAATCAAAAATATTGATGTCAAAAATATAGATGTCAAAAATATAGATTTAAAAAAAATAAATATATATATATATATATATATATATATATATGTATATATATATATATATATATATATATATATATATATATATATATATATCAAAGCTCCGTGGGGTGACCAAAAACGAGCAGCACTCACACACGGCACGCTTTTCCCCATAAAGCGATTTTATTTACTGCACAGCTTCTTTCCTCAGTTGTTAAAATCATCAATTCCTTGGGGCTCATGTAGAGCCGTCAATCTAGCAAACATTAAGGTGGCAGTAATCGGACTACATCTCCCAGAGATGCTACGCATTGACTCATTGAGAGCCGCTGCATATCAGCGTGCGATGGGCTTAATTAAGGCGGATGTGGCCCGTGCTTCCTTCGACTGCAGTGCCTCTGAGGAAGTTATTTACGAAATGCGTCATGCGGCAGCCGTATGCTTTTAACAACTGAGGAAAGAAGCTGTGCAGTAAATAAAATCGCTTCATGGGGAAAAGCGTGCCGTGTGTGAGTGCTGCTCGTTTTTGGTCACCCCACGGAGGTTTGATATATATATATATATATATATATATATATATATATATATATATATATATATATATATATATATATATATATATATATATATATATATATATATATATATATATATATATATATACACACATATATATACTAATATTTATTACATATATTAAATATTATTATTAATTTCACCAAAATAAATTCAATTTAATATACATTTTTACAATGGAAGGCTAGTGAAGCCGAAACGCGTAGGCCGTCTGATTTTGCACAGAATTTTTCACATGGTGTGTAAAAATAAATAAAGAACTGTAAATTCTTACCTGCTGCTGTGCCGTGACTTCTGCTGGTGGGGAACCAGAGGGCAAGAAGATTCAAAGCAATATATATATATATACATATATCAAAGCTCTGTGGGGTGACCAAAAACGAGCAGCACTCAAACATGGCACACTTTTCCCCATAAAGCGATTTTATTTACTGCACAGCTTCTTTCCTCAGTTGTTAAAAGCATCAATTCCTTGGGGCTCATGTAGAGCCGTCAATCTAGCAAACATTAAGGTGGGAGTAAACGGACTACATCTCCCAGAGATGCTACGCATTGACTCATTGAGACCAGCTGCATATCAGCGTGCGATGGGCTTAATTAAGGCGAATGTGGCCCGTGCTTCCTTCGACTGCAGTGCCTCTGAGGAAGTTATTTATGAAATGCGTCAGGCGGCAGCCGTATGCTTTTAACAACTGAGGAAAGAAGCTGTGCAGTAAATAAAATCGCTTCATGGGGAAAAGCGTGCCGTGTGTGAGTGCTGCTCGTTTTTGGTCACCCCACGGAGGTTTGATATATATATACACATATGTATATATATATATATATATATATATATATATATATATATATATATATATATATATATATATATATATATATATATATATATATATATATATATATATATATATATTACCTACTGGCGCTCGCCAGTAGGTAGTTATAGTTAGGATTGGCTACCATAGGAAATCCGCCACATTCTATTGGGAATAACTCTGGCGCCGGTTGAGGAATTTGTGTGTAATTTTCCCAAATTTTGGCCAGCTCCGCTGCGCTCCTTCCCTGAAAGTTTCAGGGGGATTCGTGAAGTGGGGGCTGAGAAAAAAGGGGGGTCCCAAAATGTGTTTTCTCCATGTTAATTTCCATAGGACGGTCTGACAAGTCTACAGCCCGAACCGCTGAACGGAATTACGCCAAACTTGGCAAAAGTGTAGGGACTGGTACGCAGATGTGCCTTTGCTATGTTTGGTGAAAATTGCTCCAGTGGTTTTTTAGAAAATTAACTTCAAAAACACATATATATCTACAGGCGTGCTGCGGGCGCTCACCAGTGCGCGTACCGGGGAGCGCACCCGGCGCGCTACGGGAGTGCGTGAGCGGAAAGCTGATTGGCTGTCGGGTGTCTGTCAACATTCTAAACAGTCTGGAGAGTCCGCCATCTTGTGTCTCGGTAGAATCGAGACACAAGAGGTAAAAAAGAAAGGGGGATATAATTAAAAGGGGGCAGAGTAGACACCCCCTGACCTCCTAGGTTTTCTGAGGGGGGCCTAGAAGGACCCTGAAGGGCAAAAAAAACTTTTTTTATTTTTTTACATTTTCAGGGGTAAGCGATGGGTGCGTTCCCGGGTACGCTCTCCGGTTCGGGCACCCTGAGCGCACCACGGGGAAAAACAGTGTAAAAAAAAATAGAGTAAAAAAATAAAGTAGAGTGTTTAGAGGAAAGTGATGCATTGCTGGAGAGTGTCACAAAAATGATGCAACTCCAGCAATGTATCCTTTCAAATGGGGCTAGTCCCATGTGAAAGGGCCTGCGTCAGTCTTACGCCTGCTGTGAGGCAGGCGCAAGAAAAGTGACGCAGTGAAATCTCATAGATTTCACTGCGTCACTTCTACGACCCTTTCTTGCGTCAATACGCCCCCTTTGCATACAATACACCTGGCGCAGGTATAATGTGGTGCAGGGGTTTACAAAGTGACGCATTTACCTAGATGCATCACTTTGTAAATATGACTCAACAAGGTGCATTTTTTACACCACTGGTACGTCACAAAAAGTGACGCACCGGTGGCGTAAAAGTGACGCATGGCTTCATAAATGAGGCCTTCAGTCTTCTACTCATGCGTCATATTTAATGTATGACGCATTATGTCGCAAGGAGTTACAGATACGTCAGTATTTCTGACTTATCTGTAAGCGCAAAAGTGATGCATTGCTGGAGTGTGTCACAAAAGTGACGCAACTCCAGCAATGCATCCTTTTACATGGGGCCAGCCCCATGTGAAAGGGCTTGCGTCAGTCTTACGCCTGCTGTGAGGCAGGCGCAAGATTTTGAGGCAACGGTGTCCTAAAAGTGACGCAGTGAAATCGTCACTTCTACGACCCTTTCTTGCGTCAATACGCCCCCTTTGCATACATTACACCTGGCGCAGGTATAATGTGGTGTAGGGGTTTACAAAGTGACGCATTTACCTAGATGCGTCACTTTGTAAATATAACTTAACAAGGTGCATTTTTTACACCACTGGTGCGTCACAAAAAGTGACGCACCGGCGGCGTAAAAGTGACGCATGGCCTCATAAATGTGGCCTTCAGTCTTCTACTCTAACTTTTTCTTTCACTTTCTCTGTTTCTTCACTGCCTTACTCACCTTGTCTCACACTCAATTGTCTTTATCCAGTCTGTATCTCCACTCTTTCCTAAAAATCACTGCTCTTTTCTTACCCTTCCACACCACCGTTCTTTTACTACATTTTCTTCACTTATCCACATTCCCCATGTTCACTCTCCTTCTCCTCACTCTCGTTCCCCACAATCACCTTCTTTCAGTCCCCCTACTTCACTTCCCTTCCCTTCTCTTCCCTTTCTTTGTTTTCTCACTCATTTTCCTATCTTCTCTCGCTGCACTCCACTTCAGTTACTCTTTTTAATTTTTTTAAGAATACAGCTCTTTGATGAGAATTGGAGGTAGTTCTGAAAAGAACTTTCTTTTTTCTTCTTTTTTCCTTTTTTTTCAACAGAAACAAAAACAGGGAATTGGAAACTGCTCAACAGGAGCAAAATAAAATTATCAAAATTAGGACTGGGGTTGGCAGCGGTGGTTGTCTATTGCTCGAACCATGAGCATAACACTTTGTTCCCCATAACAAAGTAGCTGATCATATTTTTTGCATTTAATTACGGCTTCATGCAGGCTGAATGTTAGGGATCAGCTCTTCTGGTCGCCCCCTCACCGATGTAGTTGGTCCTCCGGTTGAAGTAGAGGCACCATCCCTGGGAGCCTCTTGTGCCAGAGCTCTGACACTCTCCCGGGCAAAGTTCTGGGGGTGCCTCCTCTCGACGTGGCGAATCATGGTGGAGTTCCCCAATGAATATTTTTTGGTGGGGTCACCCCGTGAGAGGACGGTATGACAAATCCGACACTCCACCTTTGGAGCACTTACTTTTTTTTTATCATCTGGAATGGAAAAAAAACTTCCATATGAAGTGTTCTTTTACCCGGGGCGGAGGAACCTTTCATCAATAAATCTCTCAGTGTCATCATCACTGCTGGATGGTCTGGAAGCCATGGTAATCCAACAAAGATCCAAGAGCAAAAAGTCAGGTCTTGCAGTCACAAAAGTAAAAGAAGAAGTGAAGGAAGGGTGGGGATTTCATTCTTTGTAAAAAAAACTGTTAGCAACCAATGAAAAGAGTTATTTTATGGTCACATGACTTGACGCGCTTACACTGCGCACACCGGAGCGCTTCCGGGGGCGCTAACGCGGCGCGAATGTAGGCACTTCCGGGGGCGCTTACGCGGCGCGCCTGAGTGACGTTTTGATAGCTTTACGGAAATGTAAATTCATTTTCATTTCATAAATTAAAAATACTGCTTTTATAAGTATGGTACTAAATGTCTTGCGTTATTATTTACTTTTCATACATATTTTTTTAACGAACGCAGAAATAGCGCTCTCGTTGTGCTCTCGGGAGAGCTTACCGGTGCGCGCACCCTGAGCGCCCCAGGATAAAATATTCCCAAAAAAAAACATTGGAAATTTTTTTTTCCAAAAATAAATTATTAATAATTAATACTTACACAAAACAGCAAATAAAAAAAAAAAAAAAATCGTAGGTTACAAACTCAATATAGAAAGGAATTAGCTTTTAAAAAACCTTTGAAATTCAGTGAAAAAACCTGAGGTTTCACAATCGTTATAGTTAGGAATTAGCATTTAAAAAAACATTGAAATTCACTAAAAAAACATGGGTTTCACATTTGTTATAGTTAGGAATTAGCATTAGCATTTAAAAAACCTTTGAAATTCATTAAAAGAACATAGGTTTCACACCAGTTATAGTTAGCGGAACATTTTACTCAAACAAAACCATTGAAATTCCCACGTTATAGTTAGTTGGACTCACTATAACACGCGCGCCCGCAATCCACTGCTGATGATGTCACATATTTCATCATTCATGACATGGTCATTGACATCACTGATGACATCACTGATGACATCATCCAGTGTCTGTGTGTTTCTGAAAAGTTCTATACATCATTTGTGTGTTACTGTAAAGTTTAAACATGTTTCACATATTCAAGATTGAGTGGGTGTATAAGTGTCTGGATGAAGGATTTAGTTGGTGCGTGACTGACTGTATGAGTGAATGATTAAATGTGTCTTACTGAATGCATGGGTTAGTGACTAAACTGTCTGTATGTGTGCATCATTATGTCTGCAGTTGTGTAAGGTGCTGCATGTGTTGATTAGTAGATATATAAGTGGCTATATGGGTTATTGATTGGTTGCCCAAGTATTTGTATGTGAGGGTGAGTGTGTGGGAGGTGTGTGACTCTGTGCATATATGTGTGAGCAGGTGATTCACTTGGTGTATGGGTTCAAGAGTGCATGTGGAAATAGCTGTATGGACGGTTGACTGTGTGCATGGATGTGTTGGTGAGTGAATGGATATCTCATTGTTACATGTCCAAGTAAGTACATATGTAAAACACAGTGCATGTGAGAGTTGGCATATATTAATGACTATACATGAGAGTCTGTGATTGCGTAAGTGACTGTATGGATCAATGTGTACTTGTATCAGTGATTGTAAAAGAGAGTAAGTATGTGTTAGTATATGTTTGAATAAGTAAGGTGTTCTGTGTATAACTGTATAGAAGAGGAAATGGGAGTGTGATTGATTCTTTGCATGACTAACTAGGTTTGTGAGTAAGTCCATGGTTGAGTGGTAGTGTGTCAGTGTCTGTATAGGTGTATGAGTGCATATGATAGTGTTGTATTGATGAGTGACTGTATGTATGAGTGATTGTATGGGTGAATAAGTGGATATGTGTGTAAACTTAGAAATCAGTGAGTGTGTATGTAGTAACTAGTATTGGTATGTCAATGGTTTCAGGAATGGTAGTCTGTAATTCAATACTGGATGTATCAAAGATTAGATTAGAGTGTGAGGAGGGGCATTATATTATCACATAGATGATGCCATCAGTGATGTCATCAGTGATGTCATTTGAGATGTCATCAGTGATGTCACTGACCATGTCATGAATGATGTAATATGTGACATCATCAGCAGTGGATTGCGGGCGCGCGAGTTATAGTGAGTCCAACTAACTATAACGTGGGAATTTCAATGGTTTTGTAGGAGTACAATGTTCAGCTAACTATAACTGGTGTGAAACCTATGTTTTTTTTAATGAATATATATATATATTACCTACTGGCGGTCGCCAGTAGGTATATATAGTTAGGATTTTTTCTCTATGGGATTTTTGAAAATTCTATGTCTAATAACTTTGGCGTTTGTGGACGGAATTGGCTGAAATTTTCAGGAAAATGGAACATTTTGTTTCTGAGCAGCCCCTGACAATTTGGGGGGGTTTCATCAAGGAGGGCCGAGAAAAAAGGGGGGTCCCAAAACGCGTTTTTCCCATGTTAATTTCCATAGGGCGGTTGGCCTCACTTTTAGCTCGACGGCTGAATGGATTTGCACGAAACTTGGCAAAATTGTAGGGACTGTTAACCCGATGTGCCTTTGCTAGGTCTCAATATATGTGCTCCAGTGGATTTTGAGTAATTTAGGTTCAAAAAAAGATATATATCTGGGCGGAGCATAACCACACATCTGATCTGATTGGCTGTCAGCACTTCATCCAAGAAGTGTTGGCAGCCATCTTGACCCCAATATACATGATAGCACCTCATTAAAAAGCATTGTAGTTAATAGAGGGTTTTAGGACTTTAGTTACATTATAAATCATTTGTTGATGGTACCATACTCGTTTTAGGAATTGTGGTGGGTTCTAAGGTGATTTTACCATGTGAAAACACCTTCTGCTGTGATATCATGAATATTGTTTGAAAGAAAACTATTATCTCATGCTTTTCCCACAGTGGTTTGGAAGGGGATCTATAAGCTAAACTGAAAGCATATTTTCTGTAAATTCACATTATCTTTCTCAGTCATGTGAAAATGAAGTCTGACATTCTCAGTAAAACATGTACATCCAACAAGGACAGAGACTGTCAGTTGATTCCTTTGTGTTCTACTGCAGCCTCCTAGAGTGTTCTAAAGAACAACTAGAGCGCTAACAGTCCTACTTATTACAAAGGTATGGCACACCTGAAGCCATCTTGATTGGAATAAAGTGGTAACTCTTAAAACATTTAATTTAAAAAGAAACAACATGAGGGGGTATATTTTGCCATAGAAAGTATGTTTAGTGCTGCAGAATGAAAAATTAGGGCACATTTTGAGTGACTTCTCAAATCCTTTTCTATTTCATTAAAACATTCTGACATGCAGTCTCCCAAAATGGCCACCAGAGACAAAAGAGCCCAAATGTAGCCCAAATATCACCCAGATGTAGCCCAAGTATAGCCCAATGACAGAATGTCCCAGAGTGTTCTAAAGAACAACTAGAGCGCTAACAGTCCTACTTATTACAAAGGTATGGCACACCTGAAGCCATCTTGATTGGAATAAAGTGGTAACTCTTAAAACATTTAATTTAAAAAGAAACAACATAAGGGGGTATATTTTGCCATAGAAAGTATGATTAGTGCTGCAGAATGAAAAATTAGGGCACATTTTGAGTGACTTCTCAAATCCTTTTCTATTTCATTAAAACATTCTGACATGCAGTCTCCCAAAATGGCCACCAGAGACAAAAGAGCCCAAATGTAGCCCAAATATCACCCAGATGTAGCCCAAGTATAGCCCAATGACAGAATGTCCCAGAGTGTTCTAAAGAACAACTAGAGCGCTAACAGTCCTACTTATTACAAAGGTATGGCACACCTGAAGCCATCTTGATTGGAATAAAGTGGTAACTCTTAAAACATTTAATTTAAAAAGGAACAAAATGAGGGGGTATATTTTGCCATATGAATTATGATTAGTGCTGCAGAAAGAAAAATTAGGGCACATTTTGAGTGACTTCTCAAACCCTCTTCAATTTCATTAAAAAATTCTGACATACAGTCTCCCAAGATGGCCACCAGAGACAAAAGAGCCTAAATGTAGCCCAAATATCACCCAGATGTACCCCAAGTATAGCCCAATGACAGAATGTCCCAGAGTGTTCTAAAGAACAACTAGAGCGCTAACAGTCTTACTTATGACAAAAGTATGGCACACCAGAAGCCATCTTGATTGAAATGAAGTGGTAAGTCTGAAAACACTCAATTTAAAAAGGAACAACATGAGGGGGTTAATTTTGCCATAGAAAGTATGATTAGTGCTTCAGAAAGAAAAATTAGGGATCATTTTGAGTGACTTCTCAAATCCTCTTCTATTTCATTAAAAAAAATTCTGACATGCAGACTGAAACATGCACTTTGAATACCAGCAGCAGACGTCCCTGGTGAGCAGTAGCTTTACTACAGTGATCTAATGTGCAACTAGAGTGCTAACATTCAGAATTTATGGCAAATGTGTGACACATCTGAATGCCTTCTTGATGGAACCAAAGTAAACAAGCATTGAAAATGCAATAGATCTCGCCCTCGTTTAAGTTAAAGCCATTCTGTTTGTAATGAGGTGGCTTTTTAGCTTTGCTTTTATTAGTGTTTTTTTCAAATTTCATGTAAATAACATGCATCTGTATGCATATAAGTATATGTATGCATGCATTTATGTTTGTATTTATATAGATATACAGATGATATATGTTTATATATGTATGTATATATATATATTCACTGAAAAAACCATAGGTTATAGACCATATATAGTTAGGAATTAGCATTTACAAAACCTTGAAAATTCACTGAAAAAACCATAGGTTATAGACCATATATAGTTAGGAATTAGCATTTACAAAACCTTGAAAATTCACTGAAAAAACCATAGTTTATAGACCATATATAGTTAGGAATTCGCATTTACAAAACCTTATTTTACTCACACAAAACCATTGAAATTCCATATATAGTTAGTTGCACTAACTATATATCGCGCACCCGCAATCCACTGCTGATGATGTCACATATTACATCATTCATGACATGGTCAGTGACATCACTGATGACATCACTGATGACATCTCAAATGACATCACTGATGACATCACTGATGACAACATCCAGTGACTGTATGTTTCTGTAAAGTTAAAATATGTCTTACATATTGAAGAATGAGTGGATGTATAAGTGTCTGGATGAAGGATTTAGTAGGTGCATGACTGACTGTATGAGTGAGTGATTAAATGTGTCTCACTGAGTGCATGGGTTAATGACTAAACTGTCTTAATTTGTGCATCATTATGTCTGTTGTTCTGTAAACTGTTGCATGTGTTGATAATTAGCTATATGAGTAACTATATGGGTTATTGATTGGTTGCCCAAGTATTTGTATGGGAGACTGAGTGTGTGTGTGGGTGGCTGGGAGGTGTATGACTCTGTGCATAGATGTGTGAGCAGTTGATTCACTAGATGTATGGTTTCAAAAGTGCATGTGGAAACAGCTGTATGGGCGGTTGACTGTGTGCATGAGTGTATTGGTGAGTGAATGGATATCTCAGTGCTACATGTCAAAGTAAGTACATATGTAAAACACAGTACATGTGAGAGTTGACATATATAAATAACTGTGCATAAGAGCCAGTGAATGTGTGAGTGGCTGTATGGATCATTGTGAACTTGTATCAGGGATTGTATAAGAGAGTAAATATGTGTTAGTATATGTTTGAATAAGTAAAGTTTGTATAACTGTATAGTTGAGGAAATGGAGGTGTGATTGATTCTTTGCATGACTGACTAGGTGTGTGAGTAACTCCATGGATGAGTGACAGTCTGTGAGTGTCTGTTTACACTGATTGTATCTAAGGTTATATTAGAGTCTGAAGAGGTTCATCGTATTATCACATGAATGATATCATCAGTGATGTGATCAGTAATGTCAAATGAGATGTCATCAGTGATGTCATCAGTGATGTCATTTGAGATGTCATCAGTGATGTCATTTGAGATGTCATCAGTGATGTCATCAGTGATGTCACTGACCATGTCATGAATGATGTAATATGTGACATCATCAGCAGTGGATTGCGGGTGCGCGATATATAGTTAGTGCAACTAACTATATATGGAATTTCAATGGTTTTGTGTGAGTAAAATAAGGTTTTGTAAATGCGAATTCCTAACTATATATGGTCTATAACCTATGGATTTTTCAGTGAATATATATATATATATATATATATATCTACAAACACACAGTCCCCATGTCTACGAACTGCTCCACAATTAAGGACACTCCAGTCAAAATTTCGTAGTCTCTACGCCAGGTTTATTTTCCCGCGTGCACACTTATTCAGTCAACAAACGCGTTTCGGCGTTGCCGCCTTCGTCAGTGTTGTCTGATTGAGACTCACAAAAGTGAGTCTCAATCAGACAACACTGGGATGCTAAAAACTAATTTGATCGTGGGTACACGTAATTTTGACACCCTCATAACAAATATGTCAGAATTGACTATATATTAGCTACAAGAGACCTGGCTAACCAAGCAGAAGATATGAAATATCCTAAAATAATCTCGGACCATAATTCCCTAATTCTTACAATTAACTTAATCAATTTTACCAGACAATGATCACAATGGACATTCAACAGGAAGCTTTTGGTAAATAGAGATTATAGAAACAAACAAAATGACTGTCAGTGGTCTGTAGAGTGAGAGGACTATGTGTCTGAAAAACAAGAGAGTTCACTGTATACAGGAAAAGAATCCCATCAGCCCACCCAAATGGCGGAGCATCATCATCTGGGATTGTTGTGGAAACTCGTATGGATAGGGAGTAACACTTTGTTGAAATAGTGTGTTAATCTCCACTTCTCCGAGACCACCAGCGATGGATCCAACCATAGAATAATAGGGAGGGATAGAATGAATGGTGTGGGATAGAATTGCAGTGAGAAAAAAGTGTGTAAACCAAAAAGTGAATAATTTAAAATTGGCTACCGTGACAGCAAAACATAATTTTAATAGGAAGCCATCAGGGTGTCAATGTTAAAACAAAGTGTATGACAGTTTGACAATCCCTCCCTATTATTCTATGGTTGGATCCATCGCAATTCACATAGAAACTTTCTGATTTCATCTGAATCAGCTATGGTATCACTTTGATAGAGCTTTTGGTAGTAATGTCGAAATATTTCGACAATATCCACTGGATTTGTATATTTCTGACCTTTTGCTTTAATAGAGGTAAACTATACCAACACGAAACACATGACACCAGCATGTTTTTTTTTTCTCTTTTAACTCTCACCATCACTAGGTCCTGAAGAATCGCGGGAGATCATTCCCAGGCGAGAAACATGTCGACCAACCCTCACTCTAGTCTCGTCTAGGGTTACGCCACCTAATCTGCCGTCACCCAGCGAGCTTGATCCACACTTTTAACTGCAGTAGGGGAACCCCCAGAATAAAGTGTTTTCCGGCACCCCCTGCTACATTTTAATCACTTTCTCCAGGAAACTTACTGCCCTAACCCACACACCCGCACTTCACCAATAGGCTGTTGGACAAAAAGATCTCCGCCAAAGAGCCCCTCTCTGAGGTGAGCCCGTCGGGGATTGCACCGCCTCCCCGACGAGGAGCAACGCCTATGATGAAGCATGACACCCTTTCGGGTGTGTGAGGCAAACACGTCCAACAAAATGGATGCCCATAGGTGTAACACACACACCTCCGGTCACGCCAGTCTGTTTTACTTTCTTTAGGAACAGTTCAGCACTCTCCTGTGTTTAACATATTATTGGGCTGCCCTTCTCCATCAAATGGTACCACTTATTAATACCACAGCTGCTACTGAGAACACAGAGATCATGGAAATACCATCTATTTATGAATTATCAATTGGAAAGAAAGCTCAAGGGCTCTTGCTGAGACAACTAGAGCCAAGTTACTATAAAAAAGTTAAATTCAAAGTTATCAGTAGTGCCTGGAAAATTCGGAGGAGGGTTTCTAGATATATGGCAATCCCAAAATTTAATAGATATACCCCTTTGTGGCATTCTTCTCTACTACCTATACAGGCTAACAACGACATTGCTAAAAAGTGGGAAAGCTTGGGGATTACAACAATATGGGATTTTTGGGGAGGTGAATCAAATACCAGGTTTTTGAGTTTACAGAGAAATTTTGAAATTTCTAATAATGATTATTTTAAATGTATTCAAGTTAATGCTATTCTTAACTTAAAAACTCCAAGAATTACATTGGAAAAGATCCCATTCTTTGATATTATAAGTAAAAATACAACTAGAATTGGAACAATATGTGGCTTGCTTCTTGAAAAGCTTCAAAACGATCTGGAACATACAGAGTCATCTTGTGCTGGTAAAGTTGCTAACCCCAATTTTGATATTGACATGTGCCTATTTTTAACATTGCGCTTACTCATATCGTCTAACTTAAAAGCCCAGGTGTATAAGACCATCTTTAATTTGTACTATACCCCTGCTAAGCTGTATGCATGGGGTAAAAGAATAAACGACGAATGCCCTAGGTGGTGAACGGGCCCAGCCACCCTATCACATATGTTTTATGACTGTATTAAATTAACATCACTTAAAAAGATGCTGTCAGAATTCTGGGAGGAGGTGTTTGGGCATAAGGGGGCGGAAGCACCTACTCTTCTTATTCTTGGCTATGATAGCACTTTGGGGCTTAGTTCGGAGGAGGAATCATGTCTTTTTGTGGGGACAGCAGTTTATAGAATAATACTTGCAGCTCGCTGGAAGGACGAGGATCCCCAAGCTTTCCAATGTGGTTAGCACCATTTTTGGGGGTGTAGAAAACATGGCAGTAAGATCTGGTCTCCAATTATGGCTGGAGTAGGGAAGTAAGAAGGGTATAAGAAAAATATTTCCCAATATTATATGTATATTATTGACGTTTCATAATGTAATTAAATAATGTAATGAACTGTGTATTTTTGGGGGTTTTTTGTTGTAATCTTTCTTTCTTACAATTGTCTGTTCCTGTCTCCTTAATTGTAAAATCCTAGAATTAGTGCTTTTTTGTTAGTTTTATTAATCATGAAAGAATGTATATATTTATTTACTGCAAAAACAACAATTGATGGACAGAATGCAGAACAATATCATACATTCACCCCAGTACAGAGATCTGGGCCTAAATCCATCGTTTTTTTGCACTCCACACCACCCCAGTTCAGACATGGCCACATGCAAATCAGCCTTGACCCTGTGCCTCATGGGAACAGTCCAGCCCGACCTGCCAAGCCATGTCTTTCCTGGACCGGAATCAAGCATCCTAGGACCGGTTTTTTGCTAACAGCCGTCTTCAGCCAGGATAGCTTGACTCCAGTGGTGTGGAGAGCATGGGACTCACGTCTGAGCATACCCATCCCACTTGGGGTGATAAATGCAAAAACAACAATTGATGGACAGAATGCAGAACAATGTCATACATTCACCCCAGTACAGAGATCTGGGCCTAAATCCATAGTTTTTTTGCACTCCACACCACCCCAGTTCAGACATGGCCATATGCAAATCAGCCTTGACCCTGTGCCTCATGGGAACAGTCCAGCCTGAACTGCCACGCCATGTCTTTCCTGGACCGGAATCAAGCATCCTAGGACCGGTTTCTGGCTATCAGCCGTCTTCAGCCAGGATAGCTTGACTCCATTGGTCTGGAGAGCATGGGACTCACGTCTGAGCATACCCATCCCACTCGCAGTGACAAATGCAAAAACAACAATTGATGGACAGAATGCAGAACAATGTCATACATTCACCCCAGTACAGAGATCTGGGCCTAAATCCATTGCTTTTTTGCACTCCACACCACCCCAGTTCAGACATGGCCATATGCAAATCAGCCTTGACCCTGTGCCTCATGGGAACAGTCCAGCCCGAACTGCCAAGCCATGTCTTTCCTGGACTGGAATCAAGCATCCTAGGACCGGTTTCTGACTATCAGCCATCTTCAGCCAGGATAGCTTGACTCCAGTGGTGTGGAGAGCATGGGACTCATGTCTGAGCATACCCATCCCACTCGGGGTGACAAATGCAAAAACAACAATTGATGGACAGAATACAGAACAAGTCAAGCTATCCTGGCTGAAGACGGCTGATAGCCATACACCGGTCCTAGGATGCTTGATTCCGGTCCAGGAAAGACATGGCTTGGCAGTTCGGGCTGGACTGTTCCCATGAGGCACAGGGTCAAGACATGATTTGATTTCATGTCTGAACTGGGGTGGTGTGGAGTGCAAAAAAAATCAAACAAAAAAACGATGGAGTTGGGCCCAGATCTCTGTACTGGTGTGAATGTATGACATTGTTCTGCATTCTGTCCATCAACTGTGGTTTTTGCATTTGGTACTTGAAGTTCTCCAATGGCTGCAGCCGCATTCCTGAAGCCACCAAAGCCATTCAATACTGCCAAAAAGCTGAATATTGGAGCCAGATGGACTGCATGGATTGAAATGTTCATGACTTCATAGAAGCTCTAGATGATGAACAAGGTCATCAAATATTTAAAGAGAATTGCAGGTAATGGTGTGAAAGAAGTGACAAAGAAAATATCACAAGCTTATAAAATATCGTACAGTCAAATCAAGGAAACATTGGAAACCCAGTTCAATCCAATGCCGAATATTGGCTATGAAAGATACATTTTCAACCAGGCAAGACAGCAAACTGGTGAAACAATGGATGAATTTGTTGAACAGCTTGATACCCTTATCAAGCATTGCAAATTCAGTGAATTCAATGCCGAAGAAGCCATACGTCTTAGAGTTATCGATTGGTGCCTCTCCAATTAATTCAGACTAGGCCTGCTGAGAGAGACAGTCTAGTATTCATGGCTGCGAGAGCTGAGGAATTTGCAGATCGACAGACTGCTGATATGGAAGCTGGATCAACCCAGAGTGAATCAGCATTGCTCATGAAAAGTAGGCAGAAATGCAAAGTGGAGTCACAGAAGACAATGTCTCAGAAGGAAAAGAAATAGTGTTTCCACTGTGGATTCTCATTTCCACATGAAGGCAAATGTCCCGCCATTGGACAGATATGCAAAGGCTGTGGTAAAGAAATTTATTTCATAACGGTCTGCAAAGCAAAAGAGAAACTAAGTACATCATGACAAGAAGAGAAAGTGGGCTCCAGAACATTCCAGAAGCATTCTAACCATGCCCACAAGGCCAAATGGCGACATCAATTAAGGCAAGTAGAGGCTAAATGAAGTCGATCGTCATGAAAGTCATCTTCCAAAGGCTCTTCAGCATCATCATTGAGCGACAGTAAAGAAGATGGGTGTGCAATGGTGATGTTGAGCACAGAAACGGTGTTCAGTCAAAATATTGAGTTTTTAATATCGAGTAGCAATAATATCGAGTAAAAAATATAGAATAGACATAATATCGAATAAACAGAATATAGACTACCAAAATATCGAATAGAATAGTATTAATATAGAATAGAATAGCAATAATATCAAATCGAAGAATATAGAATGGACAAAATATCGAATGGACAGAATATAGAATACAAAAATATCGAATGGACAGAATATAGACAACAAAAATATCGAATTTGAGGGAAGTAAGTTAATATTATTTTTAATATTTGCGTCATATAATTCTGTAGCGGGTTGTGGTTTTATAGGGGAATGGGGTGGGAAGTAATTTAATTAGAATTAATTAAATATATTATTTTATTTATTGGAATTTATTTTGAATTAATTGTTAATTAATTATTAATTGGTAATTAATTAAAATATAATTGGTCATTATTTTTAATTGATTAATTGATTAATATGTTAATTTTAGTAATGTATTTTCTGTAGCGGGTTGTGGGTTTTTGGGGGAATACGATGGGAAGTAATTTAATTATAATTAATTAAATATGTTAATTTATTTACTGCTATTTACTTTGAATTAATTGTTAATTAATTGGTAATTAATTAAAATATAATTGGTAATTAATTTTTATTGATAAATATGTTGATTTTTGTAATTTATTTTCTGTAGCGGGTTGTGGGTTTATAGGGGAATAGGGTGGGAAGTAATTTAATTATAATTAATTAAATATGTTAATTTATTTATTGGTATTTATTTTGAATTAATTGTAAATTAATTATTAATTGGTAATTAATTAAAATATAATTGGTAATTTATTTTAACTGATTATTTGATAAATAAGTTAATTGTAGTCATTTATTTTCTGTAGCGGGTTGTGGGTTTAGAGGGGAATAGGGTGGGAAGTAATTTAATTATAATTAGTTTATTATTTTAATTTATTTATTGGTATTTATTTTGAATTAATTGTTAATTAATTATTAATTGGTAATTATTTAAAATATAATAGTTAATTAATTTTAAATAATTTAATAATTGATAATTATGTTACTTTTATTAATTTATTTTCTGTAGTGGGGTGTGGGTTTATAGGGGAATAGGGTGGGAAGTAATTTAATTGTAAGTAATTACATTTTTTTAATTTGTATTTTTTGATCTAATCTTTTATTAATTTTAAATTGGTAATTAATGTATTGTTAATTGGTAAATAATGTGTATAAGTAGGTAATTATTAATAATAATTAATTATTATTTGTTTTTTTAATTGATTAATTAATATATTATATAAAATTGTTAATTATTTAAATTAATTTGTAATTGGTATTAATATTTATGTTATTTTTATTTATATATGAAGTATTTAGTTTCCCTACTGTTGCACTCACTGGAGTGGGAATAGTAATTTTTACCCTCCCACTATCCAATGCTTTCCCTACTGTTGTACTTACTGAAGTGAGAATAGTCATTTTTACCCCTACGCTATCCAACACTTTCCCTACTGCTGCACTCTTTGGAGTGGGAATAGTAATTTTTACCCCTACGCTATCCAACGCTTTCCCTACTGTTGCACTCTCTGGAGTGGGAATAGTAATTTCTAACCCTACGCTATCCAACGCTTTCCCTAATGTTGCACTCAGTGGAGTGGGAATAGTAATTTTTACCCCTACGCTATCCAACGCTTTCCCTTCTGTTGCACTCTCTGGAGTGGGAATAGTAATTTTTACCCTCCCGCTATCCAACGCTTTCCCTACTGTTGCACTCACTGGAGTGGGAATAGTAATATTTACCCCTAAGCTATCCAACGTCTTACCTACTGTTGCACTCTCTGGAGTTGGAATAGTAATGTATGCATGGGGTAAAAGAATAAACGACGAATGCCCTAGGTGTGGAACGGGCCCAGCCACCCTATCACATATGTTTTATGACCGTATTAAATTAACATCACTTAAAAAGATGCTCTCAGAATTCTGGGAGGAGGTGTTTGGGCATAAGGTGGCGGAAGCACCTACAATTCTTATTCTTGGCTATGATAGCACTTTGGGGCTTAGTTCGGAGGAGGAATCATGTCTTTTTGTGGGGACAGCAGTTTATAGAATAATACTTGCAGCTCGCTGGAAGGACGAGGATCCCCAAGCTTTCAAATGTGGTTAGCACCATTTTTGGGGGTATATAATCAGGAAAAAGCCATCTACTCTACTAGACGAATACATTCTAGAAAACGCGGCAGTAAGATCTGGTCTCCAATTATGGCCTGGAGTAGGGAAGTAAGAAGGGTATAAGAAAAATCTTTCCCAATATAATATGTATATTATTGACGTTTCATAATGTAATTAAATAATGTAATGAACTGTGTATTTTTTTTTTTTGTTGTTGTAATCTTTCTTTCTTACAATTGTCTGTTCCTGTCTCCATAATTGTAAAATCCTAGAATTAGTGCTTTTTTGTTAGTTTTATTAATCATGAAAGAATGTATATATTTATTTACTGCAAAAACAACAATTGATGGACAGAATGCAGAACAATGTCGTACATTCACCCCTGTACAGAGATCTGGGCCTAAATCCATCGTTGTTTTGCACTCCACACCACCCCAGTTCAGACATGGCCACATGCAAATCAGCCTTGACCCTGTGCCTCATGGGAACAGTCCAGCCCGACCTGCCAAGCCATGTCTTTCCTGGACCGGAATCAAGCATCCTAGGACCGGTTTCTTGCTAACAGCCGTCTTCAGCCAGGATAGCTTGACTCCAGTGGTGTGGAGAGCATGGGACTCACGTCTGAGCATACCCATCCCACTTGGGGTGATAAATGCAAAAACAACAATTGATGGACAGAATGCAGAACAATGTCATACTGTTAGGACCCGTAGCTCTTAGGGGGAATCTAGGCCTTCAAGTCTTGTGCCAAGTGTGTTGTAATGTGCCTTTTTCCTACCAGGGACTACATGTCCCAGAATGCCTTGAGGCGGGATATGGAAACCCTGCCTCCTTTGCACCAATCAGCTGCTGCCTGGGAGGTTCATATGTCTCCTCCCTCTTCTTGGCGGTGCTTGGTTTTCGTTCGTGGATTCCTGCCTGGTGCCCGACCAGAGTATCCTCTGATTCTGTTCCTGTGTTCCTCGTGAACTGTGGTCGTGTGTCTCCCCTCTTTCCCCATCCCGGAGAAGACTCTCCTCGAGACCGTGTGGGCTCACGCGGTCCCTTTCAAGACCCTCTACGGAGTTTGTTTCAAGTCTCCTGCATTTTCTCTTTCCCAACGTGGAGATTGGAGTTACCCCGCCTCCTCCGTAAAACGGCTCACAGGTGTGCCGTATGGAATCACTGCCTGGTGCCGTCAGTTTCTCTTCGGCTCCCCGGTGCCTCCGCACCTACTCTCTGCAACATTCTGATAAGAACTCTCTGCCTTTGTTTTGCGGACATTTCTCCGCGTAGTTCTTTTGATGCACTGAGACCCGCCGCGAAGTTTGCGAGTTGGATAGTCTCTCGGTGAACATTTTGCACGCATTTATGACCGGTATAATTTTTGCCTACACAGAGAGGATTAACTTGTATCTACCTTTATCTATTATTGGATATACCTATTGGGAAGTGACTCAAGACTATTATTGATCCCAAGGAATTCTTATCCTTTTGTTTTGGAGAGACCAACGTATGCACCCATCTTTTGGTTCGTATTTACCTTTTCTTTACTGGAAACCTTTTTGGGTTCTATGCACTCCAAGGGCAGGTAAGAGCATTGCAGCACACTTGGTACATACACATATTGTCTCCTTAGTTTGGGTGTCCTTTTTTTGAATTCGCTAAGACCCTGTTGTATGTGTTGTTTTCTCTCTCCTCTGCAGGTTACTGCGTACTCTTCGCTTATCCTTCCCAAGTGCCCTATCTTCTATTCAGGAGACCTATGGGTTTTGGTCTCTCTCTTTTCTAACGACCACTCAGACCTGTGTGTGTTTCTATTTCACTGGGTGCGTGGTGTCGTTTGTAACAGAGAGAGACACTGTCTACACTTCTGAGGAAGCTGGTTTCTGCCTGGAATCTGTTGTGAGTCCGACAGAAAACCAAGCCCACGTTTTATTTTCCTCCCGAGTGTAGACAGTCATGGATGACGCAGCCATGCTAGGCGAGACAGATGAGGTAACATTAAGAGAGTTAGCAACCACCGTGGTGAATCTGCAAACGGAACTAAAACTAATCAGAAATGATAACCAAAGGTTACTAGCAGAAAACGCCCGATTAATAGAAGCCAGTAAAAACCCTGAAGTACAAGCTAGACATAGAAAAAGCTATATCCAACCCTCTCACTTTCCAGCGTCTAGCGTTAGCTCCTCGGGAGCCTCTCAGGACCCTACCACTCCTGTACAGGTTACTGTAGTTACTCCACCTCAAACTCCCTTAGCAATGCCCGAAAGATTTAGCGGAGATAGTCAGAAATTCAAAGTCTTTCTGAATCAATGCCACCTGATTTTTCTGTGTAAAGCTGCCTCATTCCCGGATGACGCGGCTAAGGTCGCCTTTATCATTTCCTATTTAAGCGGGAATGCTGCCTCGTGGGCAGTGGCTTTGGTAGAAAATGATGATCCAGTGCTATATAACCTTAACCTATTTAAAGACAGAATGAAAAATCTATTCTCTAGGCACACCTATATGCAGGCAAGTGATAACGAGCTGCTGAACTTAAAACAGGGGTCAAAGGATTTATTGACATACATCACTGCCTTCAATAGATTAGTGACAGAGACCCACTGGCCGGATGATAAGAGAACGTCTATATTTTATAGAGGTCTGCGAGACGAACTTAAAGACATCTTATCACAAATCGTGGATCCTCCTGAAAACTGTGCTGAATTCATTGACCTGGTGGTCAAATTAGACCACAGACTGGCTGAAAGAAAGGGAGAAAAATCTCGTAGTGACCTCCCTAAATTCTTACTAACGAAGCAGGTGAAGAGCGATCCCAAAGACACAAGCGAACCCATGCAAATAGGGGGTATTTGTGGCCCATTAACTCCAGAGGAATAGGAAAAAAGGCGAAAGCTAAATCTTTGCCTATATTGTGGAAAGGCTGGCCATTTTGCCCGTGAATGTCCTGTGAAGCCCAAATCTTCCTTGAGCGGGGGGTTACCGAAATACTCTAAGAATATGCCTTCGGAAAACTAGTTGACTTGGGGAGTACTGAGGTCGCTCTTCCAAGTCCCTCTTTGTCTCAGACCTCTAAATATGTGGCTAACACATATTCATCCATTCCCAAACCTTTTACCATTTCAGTGATATTAGTGTTGCCTTCACAGGGAAGACATTCTATGGCTCTTCTTTTGGACTCAGGGGCAACCGGTAACTTCCTGGATATCACTCTAGCTAAATCCTTGGGTATGCAGTTCATAAAAAAGGACGTACCTGAAAACGTCAGAGCAGTAGACGGATCCGCCCTATCATCTGGGATGTTGAAATACCATACCCCTGACATTCTTATGTTATGCAACAATGGTCATAGTGAGAGCATATCCTTTGACCTAATTGATACCCCCAATTTCGGGGCTATCTTGGGTGTACCCTGGCTTCAGACTCATAATCCCCATATAGATTGGGTAGCCAGAACTGTTACCCTACGCTCAGCCCACTGTCTTACGCATTGTTATAGAGACATCAACCACTGGCATACTCCCGTGTATTGTGCCTCTACCACTATTGACGGGGCTACATTGCCTTTTGAATATAGACAATTTGCTGACGTATTTGATGATGTAAAAGCAGTGGCCCTACCGCCACATCGTTCCTACGATTGTAGGATAGATTTAATACCAGGCGCTGATTTACCTGTTAGTCGCATATATGCGCTTA
The DNA here is from genome assembly GCF_964263255.1 of Lissotriton vulgaris. Lineage (NCBI taxonomy): Eukaryota > Metazoa > Chordata > Amphibia > Caudata > Salamandridae > Lissotriton > Lissotriton vulgaris. The sequence goes on from NW_028243160.1 coordinate 30,058, forward strand.
CGGAAACAGAGACTAAATACCTGCAAGAATATTTACAAGACATGTTGGCCAAAGGTTTCATCAGTCATTCCACCTCGCCAGTGTCATCCCCCCTTTTTTTTATTCCTAAACGGGAAGGGGGACTCAGAGCTTGCCTAGACTACAGAGTATTGAATAAAGCCACTATAAAAAACAAATATCCTCTTCCCCTCATTTCCACGCTGCTTGATCAGGTTAGAAAGGCCACTATTTTTACCAAACTTGACTTAAGAGGAGCCTATCACCTGATCAGAGTTAAAAGAGGGGATGAATGGAAGACTGCCTTCCGAACGAAATTTGGGCTCTATGAGTACAATGTCATGCCCTTCGGGCTGTGTAATGCTCCAGCAGCGTTTCAGTTTTTTATAAACGAGATACTGCGGGAGTATCTGGACATTTTTGTCATCGTGTATATCGATGATATACTCATTTATTCCTCTAACGAGTCTGAACATGTGTCCCATGTACAAGCCATATTGGGAAAACTACAAGAACATCACCTATTTGCAAAACTTGACAAGTGCATCTTCCATACCCACAGCGTAGCCTTTTTAGGATTTGTTATTTCCTCCAAGGGGATACATATGGATCCTGCAAAAATTTCTGCCATTATAGAGTGGGCCAGTCCCACTTCCGTAAAAGAGATTCAATCCTTCCTAGGATTTGCCAACTTTTATAGAAGGTTTGTGGACCATTTTTCTGACCTGGTAGCTCCCATCACACGCCTGCTTAAAAAAGGGGTTGAGTTTATCTGGGATGTGGAAGCCGAAAAAGCCTTTCAGGCTCTTAAGGTCAGTTTCACTTCCGATCCCATTATGAAACATGCAGACGAAACGCAACCCTACTTCTTGGAAGTGGATGCTTCACAATACGCGGTGGGTGGCGTGTTATCGCAACGTGACAGCATCAAAGGTACCCTCCATCCTATTGCGTATTTTTCAAAAACCTTGACACAATCAGAACAAAATTATACTATCGGGGAAAGGGAACTCCTTGCAATCAAGAGAGCCTTCCAAGAATGGCGTCACTACCTTTTAGGTTCCCCTCATGTGATCACTGTTTATTCTGATCATCAGAACTTACAATACTTTCGAACAGCTAAAGCCCTGACACCGAGACAGCTACGGTGGGTTGCATTTTTTGGGGAATATGATTTTTTGATTCATTTCAGGCCAGGAATAAGACAGGGTAAGGCGGATGCTTTATCCAGACTGGGTAAGGAGAACAAGTGGGTCCAGGAGAAGCCGTTGCCTCTTATGCCTGAGAGTAGACTAGTGGCTCTAGGGGAAAGAATTCCTGATTCACGTACCTTCTTGGAGCACTTAGAACAGGCCTATGCCCCTTTAGATCCGCTCACCTGGTTACAAGATTCAAAAAACACCATCGTGGACAATCTGTGGTATCATGACAATAAAATCTTTTTACCTACTACAGAATTGCACCACCTTGTTTTACAATGGTGTCACAATATGCCCTTAGCAGGTCATCCGGGGGAAAACAAAACTAAGAGTCTCTGTCAACGATGGTTTTGGTGGCCACAACTATCGCATGATGTTAAGCATCATGTCAAGACCTGTCCCACATGTGCCCGCCAAAAGGCCTCACATTCTGTACCTGTGGGATTACTACAGCCCCTTCCTGTTCCCAACTGTCCCTGGACCACCCTTAGCATGGACTTCATAACAGATTTACCCAACACTCATGGATATACCACCATCCTGGTGGTAGTGGATCTATTGTCCAAAATGGCCCATTTCGTACCCCTAAAAAAGATCCCCTCAGCAGTGGAGTTAGCAGAGGTGTTTATCCGAGAAATTGTCCGGTTACATGGATTGCCTTCTGTTATAGTATCAGATAGGGGTCCCCAATTTGTTTCTAGATTCTGGCAAGGGTTATGCAAATCTCTCTACATCGATCATAGGTTATCATCAGCCTATCACCCCCAGACAGACGGGCAAACAGAGAGGACAAATCAAACTTTAGAGCAGTATCTCAGGTGTTTGATAACCACCTCATGTCAAGATTGGGTACAAGCACTACCTCTAGCAGAATTTGCGTACAATAATTCTACACACACTGCTTCTAAGATTTCTCCGTTCTTTTTCACCACTGGTTATCACCCCAAAATACTCCCCCTTGAGGTACTCCCCTCTGATACGTTAAACCCTGCGGTTCTCGATCATCACCAAACCCTGTTACAGATATGGGAAACAGCCAAAGCAGAACTAACCCTGGCGAAAGAGCAAATGAAGGCCCAAGAGGATAAACATAGAAGACCTGCTCCCGTTTATTCAGTAGGCGATAGGGTTTGGTTATCATCTAAGAACTTGAGACTCGAAGGGCCTCGTAAATTACAACCACGCTATCTAGGGCCCTTTGAAATACAAAAAGTCATATCCCCGGTGGTTCTCAAATTGGTCCTGCCCCCTGATATGCTAATACATCCTGTTTTTCATACATCCCTTCTGAAACCTTATGTGGCCCCTCTACTCCCAGAACCTCCTCCCCCCCCTGTCATGGTTGAGGGAGACATAGAATACGAGGTGCGAAGAGTTCTAGACTCACGCAGGCACAGGGGTAGACTCCAGTATTTAATTGACTGGGTGGGTTACCCTCCAGAAGACAGGACTTGGGAACCAGCTGATAACATTCATGCCCCTAGACTGATACGTAGGTTCCATGCTCTTCATCCCTCCAAACCTCGACCTGTGCGTAGGCCTTTAGGGGGGGTACTGTTAGGACCCGTAGCTCTTAGGGGGAATCTAGGCCTTCAAGTCTTGTGCCAAGTGTGTTGTAATGTGCCTTTTTCCTACCAGGGACTACATGTCCCAGAATGCCTTGAGGCGGGATATGGAAACCCTGCCTCCTTTGCACCAATCAGCTGCTGCCTGGGAGGTTCATATGTCTCCTCCCTCTTCTTGGCGGTGCTTGGTTTTCGTTCGTGGATTCCTGCCTGGTGCCCGACCAGAGTATCCTCTGATTCTGTTCCTGTGTTCCTCGTGAACTGTGGTCGTGTGTCTCCCCTCTTTCCCCATCCCGGAGAAGACTCTCCTCGAGACCGCGTGGGCTCACGCGGTCCCTTTCAAGACCCTCTACGGAGTTTGTTTCAAGTCTCCTGCATTTTCTCTTTCCCGACGTGGAGATTGGAGTTACCCCGCCTCCTCCCTAAAACGGCTCACAGGTGTGCCGTATGGAATCACTGCCTGGTGCCGTCAGTTTCTCTTCGGCTCCCCGGTGCCTCCGCACCTACTCTCTGCAACATTCTGATAAGAACTCTCTGCCTTTGTTTTGCGGACATTTCTCCGCGTAGTTCTTTTGATGCACTGAGACCCGCCGCGAAGTTTGCGAGTTGGATAGTCTCTCGGTGAACATTTTGCACGCATTTATGACCGGTATAATTTTTGCCTACACAGAGAGGATTAACTTGTATCTACCTTTATCTATTATTGGATATACCTATTGGGAAGTGACTCAAGACTATTATTGATCCCAAGGAATTCTTATCCTTTTGTTTTGGAGAGACCAACGTATGCACCCATCTTTTGGTTCGTATTTACCTTTTCTTTACTGGAAACCTTTTTGGGTTCTATGCACTCCAAGGGCAGGTAAGAGCATTGCAGCACACTTGGTACATACACATATTGTCTCCTTAGTTTGGGTGTCCTTTTTTTGAATTCGCTAAGACCCTGTTGTATGTGTTGTTTTCTCTCTCCTCTGCAGGTTACTGCGTACTCTTCGCTTATCCTTCCCAAGTGCCCTATCTTCTATTCAGGAGACCTATGGGTTTTGGTCTCTCTCTTTTCTAACAACCACTCAGACCTGTGTGTGTTTCTATTTCACTGGGTGCGTGGTGTCGTTTGTAACAGAGAGAGACACTGTCTACACTTCTGAGGAAGCTGGTTTCTGCCTGGAATCTGTTGTGAGTCCGACACATACATTCACCCCAGTACAGAGATCTGGGCCTAAATCCATAGTTTTTTTGCACTCCACACCACCCCAGTTCAGACATGGCCATATGCAAATCAGCCTTGACCCTGTGCCTCATGGGAACAGTCCAGCCTGAACTGCCACGCCATGTCTTTCCTGGACCGGAATCAAGCATCCTAGGACCGGTTTCTGGCTATCAGCCGTCTTCAGCCAGGATAGCTTGACTCCATTGGTCTGGAGAGCATGGGACTCACGTCTGAGCATACCCATCCCACTCGCAGTGACAAATGCAAAAACAACAATTGATGGACAGAATGCAGAACAATGTCATACATTCACCCCAGTACAGAGATCTGGGCCTAAATCCATTGCTTTTTTGCACTCCACACCACCCCAGTTCAGACATGGCCATATGCAAATCAGCCTTGACCCTGTGCCTCATGGGAACAGTCCAGCCCGAACTGCCAAGCCATGTCTTTCCTGGACTGGAATCAAGCATCCTAGGACCGGTTTCTGACTATCAGCCATCTTCAGCCAGGATAGCTTGACTCCAGTGGTGTGGAGAGCATGGGACTCATGTCTGAGCATACCCATCCCACTCGGGGTGACAAATGCAAAAACAACAATTGATGGACAGAATACAGAACAAGTCAAGCTATCCTGGCTGAAGACGGCTGATAGCCATACACCGGTCCTAGGATGCTTGATTCCGGTCCAGGAAAGACATGGCTTGGCAGTTCGGGCTGGACTGTTCCCATGAGGCACAGGGTCAAGACATGATTTGATTTCATGTCTGAACTGGGGTGGTGTGGAGTGCAAAAAAAATCAAACAAAAAAACGATGGAGTTGGGCCCAGATCTCTGTACTGGTGTGAATGTATGACATTGTTCTGCATTCTGTCCATCAACTGTGGTTTTTGCATTTGGTTCTTGAAGTTCTCCAATGGCTGCAGCCGCATTCCTGAAGCCACCAAAGCCATTCAATACTGCCGAAAAGCTGAATATTGGAGCCAGATGGACTGCATGGATTGAAATGTTCATGACTTCATAGAAGCTCTAGATGATGAACAAGGTCATCAAATATTTAAAGAGAATTGCAGGTAATGGTGTGAAAGAAGTGACAAAGAAAATATCACAAGCTTATAAAATATCGTACAGTCAAATCAAGGAAACATTGGAAACCCAGTTCAATCCAATGCCGAATATTGGCTATGAAAGATACATTTTCAACCAGGCAATTCAGCAAACTGGTGAAACAATGGATGAATTTGTTGAACAGCTTGATACCCTTATCAAGCATTGCAAATTCAGTGAATTCAATGCCGAAGAAGCCATACGTCTTAGAGTTATCGATTGGTGCCTCTCCAATTAATTCAGACTAGGCCTGCTGAGAGAGACAGTCTAGTATTCATGGCTGCGAGAGCTGAGGAATTTGCAGATCGACAGACTGCTGATATGGAAGCTGGATCAACCCAGAGTGAATCAGCATTGCTCATGAAAAGTAGGCAGAAATGCAAAGTGGAGTCACAGAAGACAATGTCTCAGAAGGAAAAGAAATAGTGTTTCCACTGTGGATTCTCATTTCCACATGAAGGCAAATGTCCCGCCATTGGACAGATATGCAAAGGCTGTGGTAAAGAAATTTATTTCATAACGGTCTGCAAAGCAAAAGAGAAACTAAGTACATCATGACAAGAAGAGAAAGTGGGCTCCAGAACATTCCAGAAGCATTCTAACCATGCCCACAAGGCCAAATTGCGACATCAATTAAGGCAAGTAGAGGCTAAATGAAGTCGATCGTCATGAAAGTCATCTTCCAAAGGCTCTTCAGCATCATCATTGAGCGACAGTAAAGAAGATGGGTGTGCAATGGTGATGTTGAGCACAGAAACGGTGTTCAGTCAAAATATTGAGTTTTTAATATCGAGTAGCAATAATATCGAGTAAAAAATATAGAATAGACATAATATCAAATAAACAGAATATAGACTACCAAAATATCGAATAGAATAGTATTAATATAGAATAGAATAGCAATAATATCAAATCGAAGAATATAGAATGGACAAAATATCGAATGGACAGAATATAGAATACAAAAATATCGAATGGACAGAATATAGACAACAAAAATATCGAATTTGAGGGAAGTAAGTTAATATTATTTTTAATATTTGCGTCATATAATTCTGTAGCGGGTTGTGGTTTTATAGGGGAATGGGGTGGGAAGTAATTTAATTAGAATTAATTAAATATATTATTTTATTTATTGGAATTTATTTTGAATTAATTGTTAATTAATTATTAATTGGTAATTAATTAAAATATAATTGGTCATTATTTTTAATTGATTAATTGATTAATATGTTAATTTTAGTAATGTATTTTCTGTAGCGGGTTGTGGGTTTTTGGGGGAATACGATGGGAAGTAATTTAATTATAATTAATTAAATATGTTAATTTATTTACTGCTATTTATTTTGAATTAATTGTTAATTAATTGGTAATTAATTAAAATATAATTGGTAATTAATTTTTATTGATAAATATGTTGATTTTTGTAATTTATTTTCTGTAGCGGGTTGTGGGTTTATAGGGGAATAGGGTGGGAAGTAATTTAATTATAATTAATTAAATATGTTAATTTATTTATTGGTATTTATTTTGAATTAATTGTAAATTAATTATTAATTGGTAATTAATTAAAATATAATTGGTAATTTATTTTAACTGATTATTTGATAAATAAGTTAATTGTAGTCATTTATTTTCTGTAGCGGGTTGTGGGTTTAGAGGGGAATAGGGTGGGAAGTAATTTAATTATAATTAGTTTAATATTTTAATTTATTTATTGGTATTTATTTTGAATTAATTGTTAATTAATTATTAATTGGTAATTATTTAAAATATAATAGTTAATTAATTTTAAATAATTTAATAATTGATAATTATGTTACTTTTATTAATTTATTTTCTGTAGTGGGGTGTGGGTTTATAGGGTAATAGGGTGGGAAGTAATTTAATTGTAAGTAATTACATTTTTTTAATTTGTATTTTTTGATCTAATCTTTTATTAATTTTAAATTGGTAATTAATGTATTGTTAATTGGTAAATAATGTGTATAAGTAGGTAATTATTAATAATAATTAATTATTATTTGTTTTTTTAATTGATTAATTAATATATTATATAAAATTGTTAATTATTTAAATTAATTTGTAATTGGTATTAATATTTATGTTATTTTTATTTATATATGAAGTATTTAGTTTCCCTACTGTTGCACTCACTGGAGTGGGAATAGTAATTTTTACCCTCCCACTATCCAATGCTTTCCCTACTGTTGTACTTACTGAAGTGAGAATAGTCATTTTTACCCCTACGCTATCCAACACTTTCCCTACTGCTGCACTCTTTGGAGTGGGAATAGTAATTTTTACCCCTACGCTATCCAACGCTTTCCCTACTGTTGCACTCTCTGGAGTGGGAATAGTAATTTCTAACCCTACGCTATCCAACGCTTTCCCTATTGTTGCACTCAGTGGAGTGGGAATAGTAATTTTTACCCCTACGCTATCCAACGCTTTCCCTACTGTTGCACTCTCTGGAGTGGGAATAGTAATTTTTACCCTCCCGCTATCCAACGCTTTCCCTACTGTTGCATTTAATAATTGATAATTATGTTACTTTTATTAATTTATTTTCTGTAGTGGGGTGTGGGTTTATAGGGTAATAGGGTGGGAAGTAATTTAATTGTAAGTAATTACATTTTTTTAATTTGTATTTTTTGATCTAATCTTTTATTAATTTTAAATTGGTAATTAATGTATTGTTAATTGGTAAATAATGTGTATAAGTAGGTAATTATTAATAATAATTAATTATTATTTGTTTTTTTAATTGATTAATTAATATATTATATAAAATTGTTAATTATTTAAATTAATTTGTAATTGGTATTAATATTTATGTTATTTTTATTTATATATGAAGTATTTAGTTTCCCTACTGTTGCACTCACTGGAGTGGGAATAGTAATTTTTACCCTCCCACTATCCAATGCTTTCCCTACTGTTGTACTTACTGAAGTGAGAATAGTCATTTTTACCCCTACGCTATCCAACACTTTCCCTTCTGCTGCACTCTTTGGAGTGGGAATAGTAATTTTTACCCCTACGCTATCCAACGCTTTCCCTACTGTTGCACTCTCTGGAGTGGGAATAGTAATTTCTAACCCTACGCTATCCAACGCTTTCCCTATTGTTGCACTCAGTGGAGTGGGAATAGTAATTTTTACCCCTACGCTATCCAACGCTTTCCCTACTGTTGCACTCTCTGGAGTGGGAATAGTAATTTTTACCCTCCCGCTATCCAACGCTTTCCCTACTGTTGCACTCACTGGAGTGGGAATAGTAATATTTACCCCTAAGCTATCCAACGTCTTACCTACTGTTGCACTCTCTGGAGTTGGAATAGTAATGTATGCATGGGGTAAAAGAATAAACGACGAATGCCCTAGGTGTGGAACGGGCCCAGCCACCCTATCACATATGTTTTATGACCGTATTAAATTAACATCACTTAAAAAGATGCTCTCAGAATTCTGGGAGGAGGTGTTTGGGCATAAGGTGGCGGAAGCACCTACAATTCTTATTCTTGGCTATGATAGCACTTTGGGGCTTAGTTCGGAGGAGGAATCATGTCTTTTTGTGGGGACAGCAGTTTATAGAATAATACTTGCAGCTCGCTGGAAGGACGAGGATCCCCAAGCTTTCAAATGTGGTTAGCACCATTTTTGGGGGTGTATAATCAGGAAAAAGCCATCTACTCTACTAGACGAATACATTCTAGAAAACGCGGCAGTAAGATCTGGTCTCCAATTATGGCCTGGAGTAGGGAAGTAAGAAGGGTATAAGAAAAATCTTTCCCAATATAATATGTATATTATTGACGTTTCATAATGTAATTAAATAATGTAATGAACTGTGTATTTTTTTTTTTGTTGTAATCTTTCTTTCTTACAATTGTCTGTTCCTGTCTCCATAATTGTAAAATCCTAGAATTAGTGCTTTTTTGTTAGTTTTATTAATCATGAAAGAATGTATATATTTATTTACTGCAAAAACAACAATTGATGGACAGAATGCAGAACAATGTCGTACATTCACCCCTGTACAGAGATCTGGGCCTAAATCCATCGTTTTTTTGCACTCCACACCACCCCAGTTCAGACATGGCCACATGCAAATCAGCCTTGACCCTGTGCCTCATGGGAACAGTCCAGCCCGAACTGCCAAGCCATGTCTTTCCTGGACTGGAATCAAGCATCCTAGGACCGGTTTCTGACTATCAGCCATCTTCAGCCAGGATAGCTTGACTCCAGTGGTGTGGAGAGCATGGGACTCATGTCTGAGCATACCCATCCCACTCGGGGTGACAAATGCAAAAACAACAATTGATGGACAGAATGCAGAACAAGTCAAGCTATCCTGGCTGAAGACGGCTGATAGCCATACACCGGTCCTAGGATGCTTGATTCCGGTCCAGGAAAGACATGGCTTGGCAGTTCGGGCTGGACTGTTCCCATGAGGCACAGGGTCAAGACATGATTTGATTTCATGTCTGAACTGGGGTGGTGTGGAGTGCAAAAAAAATCAAACAAAAAAACGATGGAGTTGGGCCCAGATCTCTGTACTGATGTGAATGTATGACATTGTTCTGCATTCTGTCCATCAACTGTGGTTTTTGCATTTGGTACTTGAAGTTCTCCAATGGCTGCAGCCGCATTCCTGAAGCCACCAAAGCCATTCAATACTGCCAAAAAGCTGAATATTGGAGCCAGATGTACTGCATGGATTGAAATGTTCATGACTTCATAGAAGCTCTAGATGATGAACAAGGTCATCAAATATTTAAAGAGAATTGCAGGTGATGGTGTGAAAGAAGTGACAAAGAAAATATCACAAGCTTATAAAATATCGTACAGTCAAATCAAGGAAACATTGGAAACCCAGTTCAATCCAATGCCGAATATTGGCTATGAAAGATACATTTTCAACCAGGCAAGACAGCAAACTGGTGAAACAATGGATGAATTTGTTGAACAGCTTGATACCCTTATCAAGCATTGCAAATTCAGTGAATTCAATGCCGAAGAAGCCATACGTCTTAGAGTTATCGATTGGTGCCTCTCCAATTAATTCAGACTAGGCCTGCTGAGAGAGACAGTCTAGTATTCATGGCTGCGAGAGCTGAGGAATTTGCAGATCGACAGACTGCTGATATGGAAGCTGGATCAACCCAGAGTGAATCAGCATTGCTCATGAAAAGTAGGCAGAAATGCAAAGTGGAGTCACAGAAGACAATGTCTCAGAAGGAAAAGAAATAGTGTTTCCACTGTGGATTCTCATTTCCACATGAAGGCAAATGTTCCGCCATTGGACAGATATGCAAAGGCTGTGGTAAAGAAATTTATTTCATAACGGTCTGCAAAGCAAAAGAGAAACTAAGTACATCATGACAAGAAGAGAAAGTGGGCTCCAGAACATCCCAGAAGCATTCTAACCATGCCCACAAGGCCAAATGGCGACATCAATTAAGGCAAGTAGAGGCTAAATGAAGTCGATCGTCATGAAAGTCATCTTCCAAAGGCTCTTCAGCATCATCATTGAGCGACAGTAAAGAAGATGGGTGTGCAATGGTGATGTTGAGCACAGAAACGGTGTTCAGTCAAAATATTGAGTTTTTAATATCGAGTAGCAATAATATCGAGTAAAAAATATAGAATAGACATAATATCGAATAAACAGAATATAGACTACCAAAATATCGAATAGAATAGTATTAATATAGAATAGAATAGCAATAATATCAAATCGAAAAATATAGAATGGACAAAATATCGAATGGACAGAATATAGAATACAAAAATATCGAATGGACAGAATATAGACAACAAAAATATCGAATTTGAGGGAAGTAAGTTAATATTATTTTTAATATTTGCGTCATATAATTCTGTAGCGGGTTGTGGTTTTATAGGGGAATGGGGTGGGAAGTAATTTAATTAGAATTAATTAAATATGTTATTTTATTTATTGGAATTTATTTTGAATTAATTGTTAATTAATTATTAATTGGTAATTAATTAAAATATAATTGGTAATTATTTTTAATTGATTAATTGATTAATATGTTAATTTTAGTAATGTATTTTCTGTAGCGGGTTGTGGGTTTTTGGGGGAATACGATGGGAAGTAATTTAATTATAATTAATTAAATATGTTAATTTATTTGCTGCTATTTATTTTGAATTAATTGTTAATTAATTGTTAATTAATCAAAATATAATTGGTAATTAATTTTTATTAATCCAACGCTTTCCCTACTGTTGCACTCTCTGGAGTGGGAATAGTAATTTTTACCCTCCCGCTATCCAACGCTTTCCCTACTGTTGCACTCACTGGAGTGGGAATAGTAATATTTACCCCTAAGCTATCCAACGTCTTACCTACTGTTGCACTCTCTGGAGTTGGAATAGTAATGTATGCATGGGGTAAAAGAATAAACGACGAATGCCCTAGGTGTGGAACGGGCCCAGCCACCCTATCACATATGTTTTATGACTGTATTAAATTAACATCACTTAAAAAGATGCTCTCAGAATTCTGGGAGGAGGTGTTTGGGCATAAGGTGGCGGAAGCACCTACTCTTCTTATTCTTGGCTATGATAGCACTTTGGGGCTTAGTTCGGAGGAGGAATCATGTCTTTTTGTGGGGACAGCAGTTTATAGAATAATACTTGCAGCTCGCTGGAAGGACGAGGATCCCCAAGCTTTCAAATGTGGTTAGCACCATTTTTGGGGGTGTATAATCAGGAAAAAGCCATCTACTCTACTAGACGAATACATTCTAGAAAACGCGGCAGTAAGATCTGGTCTCCAATTACGGCCTGGAGTAGGGAAGTAAGAAGGGTATAAGAAAAATCTTTCCCGATATAATATGTATATTATTGACGTTTCATAATGTAATTAATTAATGTAATGAACTGTGTATTTTTTTTTTTTTTTTTTGTTGTAATCTTTCTTTCTTACAATTGTCTGTTCCTGTCTCCATAATTGTAAAATCCTAGAATTAGTGCTTTTTTGTTAGTTTTATTAATCATGAAAGAATGTATATATTTATTTACTGCAAAAACAACAATTGATGGACAGAATGCAGAACAATGTCGTACATTCACCCCTGTACAGAGATCTGGGCCTAAATCCATCGTTTTTTTGCACTCCACACCACCCCAGTTCAGACATGGCCACATGCAAATCAGCCTTGACCCTGTGCCTCATGGGAACAGTCCAGCCCGAACTGCCAAGCCATGTCTTTCCTGGACCGGAATCAAGCATCCTAGGACCGGTTTCTTGCTATCAGCCGTCTTCAGCCAGGATAGCTTGACTCCAGTGGTGTGGAGAGCATGGGACTCACGTCTGAGCATACCCATCCCACTCGGGGTGACAAATGCAAAAACAACAATTGATGGACATAATGCAGAACAATGTCATACATTCACCCCAGTACAGAGATCTGGGCCTAAATCCATCATTTTTTTGCACTCGACACCACCCCAGTTCAGACATGGCCATATGCAAATCAGCCTTGACCCTGTGCCTTATGGGAACAGTCCAGCCTGAACTGCCAAGCCATGTCTTTCCTGGACCGGAATCAAGCATCCTGGGACCAGTTTCTGGCTTTCAGCCGTCTTCAGCCAGGATAGCTTGACTCCAGTGGTCTGGAGAGCATGGGACTCACGTCTGAGCATACCCATCCCACTCGCAGTGACAAATGCAAAAACAACAATTGATGGACAGAATGCAGAACAATGTCATACATTCACCCCAGTACAGAGATCAGGGCTTAAATCCGTTGTTTTTTTGCACTCCACATCACCCCAGTTCAGACATGGCCATATGCAAATCAGCCTTGACCCTGTGCCTCATGGGAACTGTCCAGCCCGAACTGCCAAGCCATGTCTTTCCTGGACTGGAATCAAGCATCCTATATATTTATATATGAAGTATTTAGTTTCCCTACTGTTGCACTCACTGGAGTGGGAATAGTAATTTTTACCCTCCCACTATCCAATGCTTTCCCTACTGTTGTACTTACTGAAGTGAGAATAGTCATTCTTACCCCTACGCTATCCAACACTTTCCCTACTATTGCACTCTTTGGAGTGGGAATAGTAATTTTTACCCCTACGCTATCCAACGCTTTCCCTACTGTTGCACTCTCTGGAGTGGGAATAGTAATTTCTACCCCTACGCTATCCAACGCTTTCCCTGCTGTGCACTCAGTGGAGTGGGAATAGTAATTTTTACCCCTACGCTATCCAAGGCTTTCCCTACTGTTGCACTCTCTGGAGTGGGAGTAGTAATTTTTACCCTCCCGCTATCCAACGTTTTACCTACTGTTGCACTCTCTGGAGTTGGAATAGTAATTTTTACCCTCCCGCTATCCAGCGCTTTCCCTACTGTTGCACTCACTGGAGTGGAAATAGTAAGTGGAAATAGTAATTTTTACCCCTACGCAAGCCAACGCTTTCCCTACTGTTGTACTCTTTGGAGTGGGAATGGTAATTTCAACCCTCCCGCTATCCAACGTTTTCCCCACTGTTGCACTCACTGGAGTGGGAATAGTAATTTTTACCCCTACGCTATCCAACACTTTCCCTACTGTTGAACTTACTGGAGTGGGAATAGTAATTTTTACCCATACGCTATCCAACGGTTTCCCTACTGTTGCACTCTCTGGAGTGGGAATAGTAATTTTTACCCCTACGCTATCCAACACTTTCCCTACTGTTGCACTCACTGGAGTGGGAATAGTAATTTTTACCCCTACGCTATCCAACGTTTTCCCTACTGTTGCACTCTCTCAAGTGGGAATAGTAATTTTTACCCCTACGCTATCCAACGCTTTCCCTACTGTTGCACTAACTGGAGTGGGAATAGTAATTCTTACCCTCCCGCTATCCAACGTTTTCCCTACTGTTGCACTCACTGGAGTGGGAGTAGTAATGTTTACTGCTACGCTATCCAATGTTTTTTTCTACTGTTGCACTCACTCGAGTGGTAATAGTAAATTTAACCCTCTCGCTATCCTATGGTAAATATATTGTATTTTTTTATTAATACTATGTTTATATATATATATATATATATATATATATATATATATATATATATATATGTTTTAAAAATATATTTTTTAATTATATTAATTAACTATTAGTTTTGATGTTATTTAAGTATTTTAAGTATTTTTAAGTTAGTTATATTTATTATTTTATTAATTTTAAATTACTTTTAACTATTTCAAAAAGTCGATATTTTGACTGTCTATATTTTTAACATCGATATTTCTGATTCGATATTTTTGTACTTACCTGTTTGGAGATAGGAAGTCGATATTTTGCCATTCTATATTTTTTACTCGATATTTTGGTATCTCGATATTTTTATATCTAACCAACAAGAGAGTCAGGGTTATGAAGTCAATCTTCCACCCCTATCAATTATACTACAAAAACTAAAGAGTGACTGTAACTGTGAATATTAAGAAAAATCTCTTTTAAGTAAACTACACAGTGTTTAGGGTAAGAAAAACAAAGGCACAAGGAAATGAAAAAGAAAAAAGAAAAAACTCTATTTCTTAAAAGAACCCTCCCTCACCCTAGTGGTGACATGCTTCATCATGGGGTTTCCACATGGGAGACCGAGTGTCCCCCCTGTGTGCTACGACGCCTGCAATTGCAGCGGAGCTGGTTTTATTGAAAGTTTTTGTTAGTGTATGTGCTCTAGTGCTGTGAGTACAAAATTAAAAGATCACAGCTGCGCCCAAAAACCCTTTATTAGTCGGTCAGCTGTTCACATTAAAAACAAGTGAGGTCCACGTAATGGTTTTTATTAAAACCACTGCGTCCTAAAAAGCAATGGTCGACATGTTTCTGCTGTTGTTATGCGCTTTTAGGCTCAGCTTTAGGCCCGACCAACCCGCCTGACGTACTCCGCCGCCACCCTCACCGCTCTCAACACCGGCCGACTCCCAGAATGCCATCAAGCCTCTCCACGACGTACCCACGGACCCTTCAGCTGCCACGCCTGCAAGTTCACCTGCATCCGGACCTGCCTCGCACCAGCACCCACCAAGCCGAACACCAGCAGTACCCACCTCAAGTGCATCCTGCTCAACACCCGCTCCATCCACAGACATGCCATCGAACTCTGGAACCTCCTCGACACCACAGCTCCAGACGTTGCCTTCCTCACGGAGACCTGGATGAACGCCTCTTCAGCTCCCGACATCGCCATCGCCATCCCAGAGGGCTACAAGATCGTCCGGAGGGACCGAAACGCCAACCAGATGGGAGGAGGCATCGCCATCATCCACAGGAGCACAATCCGTCTCACGACCAGCACCGACAACTCCCTGACCACCGCCGAACACCTGCATTTCCAGATCCACACCAACCCGAACACCACCCTCAGAGGCACCCTGATCTACCGACCCCCTGGACCACGCACACAATTCAGCGAGGACATCGCCGACTTCGTCAGCCCACATGCCCTCCCCTCCGCTGACTACATCCTCCTGGGAGACCTCAACTTCCATCTGGAGAACAACAACGACCGCAACACCAGCACCCTACTCGACAACCTCACCAACCTGGGACTCAAGCAACTGGTGTCCACCCCCACCCACCTCGCCGGACACACACTCGACGCTGTCTTCTCATCCAGCAAGGACATCAACTTCAGCCACACCACAGAGCTTCAATGGACGGACCACAGCTGCGTCCACTTCACCTTCAAGAAAACAACGACCCACCACCACCAGCAACAGACCGCCCGCAGAAGCTGGAACAAGATCACAGCAGACCAGCTCGCCACCTCCCTGAGCCAGCACCCTCCTGCCAGCTCAGCGAACCCCAGCCAGGCCGCCGACAACCTCACGAAGTGGATCAGCAACTGCGCGGACGAACTCGCCCCACTGAGGACCCCGCCCAGCAGACCCGGCAGCAAGAAAGCCCCATGGTTCACCGACGAACTCAAGAGCTCCAAGAAGAACTGCCGAGCCCTCGAGAAAGTCTGGAGAAGGGAACCGACACCGGACAACAGGACCTCCTTCAAACTTGCCACCCGGAAACACCACCAGCTGATCCGCGCCGCCAAGAAAACAGCATTCAAGGACCGGTTGGACAACAACGCACACAACTGCAAGGAACTCTTCAACATCGTCAAAGAGCTTTCCAACCCCAGCGCAGGAAACAACGACATCACCCCATCGCAAGACCTCTGCAACTCCCTGGCTTCATACTTCCACAACAAGATCGCGGACATACACAACAGCTTCAACAACCAACCAACGCACACCATGACCGAACAACCACCCCCCACCACCACCCTCCACGCCTGGACCCCGATCAGCACCGAAGACACCATCCGCACGATGAACTCCATCCACTCCGGATCACCGACCGACCCCTGCCCTCACCACGTCTTCAACAAAGCCGACGCTGTCATCGCACCCCACCTGCGAGACATCATCAACACATCCCTCGACACCACCATCTTCCCCGAGAGCTGGAAACACGCCGAACTCAGCGCCCTACTCAAGAAACCAACAGCGGACCCCACCGACCTCAAGAACTACCGCCCCATCTCGCTCCTCCCGTTTCCAGCCAAAGTCATCGAGAAGACCGTCAACAAGCAGATGGCCGCTTTCCTCGAGACGAACGGATCCCTCGACCCCTCACAGTCCGGCTTCCGAGCCAACCACAGCACCGAGACCGCCCTCATCGCCGCCACCGACGACATCCGAGCCCTGATGGACAATGGAGAAACAGCGGCCCTCATCCTCCTAGACCTCTCCGCGGCATTCGACACGGTCTGCCACCGCACCCTAGTGCAGCGCCTCAGCAACGTCGGAATCCAGGACAAGGCGCTGGAGTGGATCACCTCCTTCCTCGACGGGAGAACACAGAGAGTCCGCCTACCACCGTACAAGTCAGAGGCCACCGAAGTCATCTGCGGCGTCCCCCAAGGATCATCTCTGAGCCCCACCCTCTTCAACGTCTACATGAGCCCCCTCGCGGCCATCGTACGCAAACACAACCTCAGCATAATCTCCTACGCCGACGACACCCAGCTGATCCTCTCCCTGACCAACGACCCCGCCGCCGCCAGAGCCAACCTGCACGAAGGGATGAAAGAGGTAGCCGAGTGGATGACGACCAGCCGCCTGAAACTGAACTCGGACAAGACGGAGGTCCTCATCCTGGGCCCCTCTCCCTCCGCCTGGGACGACTCCTGGTGGCCTCCCGCCCTGGGCACCGCACCCAAACCGACAGACCATGCACGCAACCTGGGCTTCATCCTGGACTCCTCCCTCTCCATGACCAGGCAAGTCAACAACGTCTCCTCGGCATGCTTCAACATCCTACGCATGCTACGGAAGATCTTCTGGTGGATCCCCACCGAGACCAGGAAGACCGTCACCCAGGCCCTCGTCACCAGCCGACTGGACTACGGCAACGCCCTCTACGCCGGGACCACCGCCAAGCTCCAGAAGAGACTCCAGCGGATCCAGAACGCCTCAGCCAGACTCATCCTCGACATCCCACGAACCAGCCACATCTCCGGACATCTGCGAGACCTTCACTGGCTCCCCGTCAACAAAAGAATCACCTTCCGCCTCCTCACCCACGCACACAAAGCCCTACACGACCAAGGCCCGAGCTACCTCAACAGCCGAGTCAACTTCTACGCTCCCAAACGCCACCTCCGATCAGCCAACCACGCCCTCGCCGCCGTCCCGCGCATCCGAAGAGCGACTACAGGAGGAAGGTCCTTCTCCCACCTGGCCGCCAAGACCTGGAACTCCCTCCCGACCGACCTGCGCCTGACCCAAGACCACCTCTCCTTCAGGAAGAAGCTGAAGACCTGGCTGTTCGAGCAGTAGCGGCTCCCCCCCCCCCAGCGCCTTGAGACCCCACGGGTATGTAGCGCGCTTCATAAGTGTCACTGATTGAAAGATTGATTTCATCAGGACCGTTTAAGTGAACTCCCCCGGGGGGTCCACGCTCGCTAAGGCGCGTCCACTCCATGAGGATATGTATGTGAAAAAGATACAATTCGTTTTCCAAAAAACTCACGGTTATACCCGTTTTGAAACATTCCCAGAAGTCACCAGGAGCCAACTCTGTGAATAGACAGATAAACAAGACAAACATTAATAACACACAAATTTCATGTATTCACATTATCATGCTTTGCCAGTTCCTTATGTCATGAAATATAGAGCTGTTTGCTTTTAGTATGGTTCCATCTTAGGTAACATCGATATTGTTTCAGTGATCCCACAGAAATACATGCATATGTAGGATTGACTGCTTGCAAAGAAGAACACAAATTAAAGAGAGATTGCCTCGCGAAATGACCCAACTCATTGGCCGATGCCCAAGATCATGTTAAAGGTAAATGGCTACCTTACAACTTTCCTTATATTATATTCAGTGGTGCATCGATCATGCTGGCAGAAATATACAACAAACTGTCTTCGGTACCATGTCTAACGTCATCGAAAACAAAGTGTACATGCGAGCTGCTTCTATGCAATTGCAAAGTCAAGGGCTATTTGTAGCGGCCATGAGGCGTAAGAAAACAACAGTACAAGCACCAAAGAATCTTTTCCAAGGTGTTGACATCGAGTGCATGTCTACTCAGTTTCAGCACTGCTGCTGCCATCGGACTGATATCCATTAATTACAACCTCAATGCACATTCAGAGATTGTAAGTCAATTCCTGTTGTTATTTCATGGACCAGGGTAACTTAAGACAATAAAGGTGCAGCTTCACAATAATGTGGACATTCGTCTTGTTGCTCAGTGATACCGTCAGATTGCTTTTCATTTACAGGTTGCCATTGAAAAAGAGCTAGAAACCTTATTAAAGCATGACATAATCGAGTGCTCTACTGGTCCGACGCCATGGGTTGCCCATAGTGGTAGTGCCAAAAAAGGACAGAGAAGGTGCAGTGCACTTTTGTGTTGAAATGCGCCAAGTCAACAAAGCAATCAGCAGAGAAAGACATCCAGGTATACTCAGAGACACATTGTGGCTTATGCCAGCCAAAGTCTATCTAACACTGTACGCAACTATTGTCAGCCAGAAAAAGAGAGACTGGCTGTAGTGTGGGCTTGTGAAAATGTTCCTGTACAGAAAGCATTCCAACCTTGTCACTGACCACCAGGTGTTGTTCACCATTTTTGGAAATCTGAAAGCCAAGATGACCCCTCGCATCGAGAGGAAGGGGGTTGAGATTGCAAGAGTATGATTACAACTATTGTGCATATCAGGGGAAAGATCAAAACCCTGCAGATTATTTCTCACAAGTGCTTTTGCAGGGTCACAGTGCAATTTCTAATTCGGCCAAAGCCTACCTTATTTCATAGTAAATTCCAGCACCCCTGCAGCTCTATTCATTGAGCAGATCTTTCCTGCTACGCATATAGACATGCTCACACTCAGGGATGTAATTGCAAAGCAATCATGGGGAAAATATACTCAACCTCTAACAGATGACGTTAAATATCAAAATGTCAAGAATGTGCAGAAAGAACTTTCTGTTATTCAAGAAGGTATCATACTAAGAGGCTGGAAAATTCTCATACCAGAGCACTTGAGACAACAAGTTATTGAATTAGCACACAAAGAACATCATGGCATTGTAACCACCAAAAGAGCCCTCATAGACCAAGTGTGGTTTCTTCCCACTGACGAACGAGTCAAGAAGGAACTCAAAGCATGTCACCTATGTAATTGCTTGTCTCCCAAAACAATACAGCATCCTCTAAATATGTCTGACCTTACTAAAACAAGCGTGGGAGAAAATGTAGTTGATTTCTTTTAGTCTTTAAACAATGGGCATCATCTTATGGTAGTTATTGATGAGTACTCACGTTTGCCCCTAGTGGAAGATTTATCGTCGACCACACATGACAAAGTCTTCGAGATGCTGGGTGATATTTTTGCAATGTGGGGTGTTCTCTTCATTCTCAAGTCTGACAATGGTCCACCCTTCAATAGCAGAGAGTTTAGGAACTTTGAGCTAGATGTAGGTGGCTAAATACAGGTCAGTAAAGCCGAAATTCGGTAAATTTCAGCGTTACCGACCAGTATTTAGCCCTGTGCGATGTAGGTTTTACAGAATGCCATCGGTAATAACAAACCGGTAAATTAAAGGGAAACAGTTACTGATTCCTTATTTACGGATTGGTCAACACCAAAACCTCAAAATACCAAATCGGTAAATAACGAATCGGTAAAAATTCGGTAATGCGATGTAGCAAAATTCGGTAATACCGAATTTGTCCAAATTTGGTATTAAAGAATCAGTAATTACCACTGACCCAGAGCAGGTGGTAATCAGGTGCAGTGCATAAATACAGCCCCAAAATGCAACAGTGTGAACACAATGGCGGACCTCTACGTCATAGCAAGGCGGCTACGTTTGCGAGCAGCAGGACTGAGGGTTTGGAGACGGGAAGAGCGTGTGTACAGACTGTGTGTCACACTGTTCCAAATGACTGAGCCAGAAATCCATGACAGGTACAGGCTACACCCACACACCATCCTTGACCTGATACGGGACCTGCAACCATACCTGGAGCATCAGACACCAAGGGCGCACGCAACACCCACCCATGTACAGGTACTCTGTTGCCTGCACCTCCTGGCATCAGGAAGTTACCAGAGTGTGATAGCTGCAGCAGGTGGTGTGTCACAGAGCTGCCTGTCCCGTTTCTTCAACTCCTTTCTGGACGCCATGATGCAGAGAATGCATCACTACATTCCGGGTCTGGTGGCTCAGTGGACTAATGCGTCCACTTCAGGGGCCTGTGTTCGACCTCATGGTCACAGGTTCAAATCCTGGCGGGTCCACTCAGCCTTTCATCCATCTGAGGTCGATAAAATGAGTACCATTGAGTTGGGTAACAATAAACATCTGTTATTCAGCGCCAAGAAACCGCTGGGTGAACGTGCGCTTTACAAATACACATGTTATGTTATGTTATGTACATACGCTTCCCCAGCACACAGGCGGAGCTGCAGCAGACCAAGCTGGATTTCTACCAAAAGGCACACTTCCCACATGAGATAGGCTGCATCGATGGGACTCACATACCAATCTGCCCACCTACAGCTACAGAATACATATACCGCAACTGCAAATCCACTCACTCCATCAATGTGCAGGTGATATGTGATGCAAACTTCATCGTTACTGACATTGTGGCCAAATTCCCAGGGAGTACCCTCGACTCCTACATATTCAGGAACAGTGGGATCTATACACGTCTGGCTGCTGGTGAATTCAGAGGATACCTACTAGGCAAATCAATGTGACACAGCCTGATGTATGCCTTGGATTAACGTATTGGTGACCCAAATTAATGGCACTTTCTTTCCCATTTAGGTGACAGCGCATATGCCCTCTGGTCATTCATACTAACTTCATACCTCAACCCATCCACCCCAAGGGAGAGGAGATACAATGTGGCACATAAAAGCACGTGCAACGTTGTGGAGTGCACCTTTGGACTGCTAAAAAGCAGGTTCTGTTGCCTCCACAAAAGTGGAGGTGCACGTCAGTACAGCCCCATCTTCTGCTGCAAAATAATAGCAACATGTGCAATGCTGCATAACCTTGTCACAAAGAAAGGAACAGCAGTGGGACTAACTGACTCTGAGGACGAGGGTGAGGACAATCCACTGCCAGAGCCCTGTGCAGCTGGTGTGGCAGCAGCACCGGATGGGAGACACAGACGGGCTGAGATAACACACAACTATTTCTGAGTGAGTAAGGAGACATAGCCAGTTACTGTTTTTGAATGATGGTGTTTAATGACCAGTGCACACCACCAAGATATGAAACAGTCTCCATACACCGATGAGTTACATCACCCGTAAATGTACAACCATGGCCGGCTCTATTTTTTGCGCCCACACGCTGCACTGCCACGTTCCTTGGCCCCACTGTCTGCACTGCCAGTATGTTCCTGGGCAGCGCTGTGGCGTTCGCTGCTACTCCTGGTCTCGGTGGGTAATGCTACTACGGCTAGTAGCCTCCTCACTGTCCCCCCCTCTGCTGTAGTGGCCACCTTTTCGGTTTGCAGCAGTTCAAGTGCTGAGGTTATTGTGACCATCCCCCTAGTCACATCCCGACTACAGTGTGCAATCTCCTCCTGCTTGGCAATAGAGCGTCTGCACATGAGGGAGGTAGCAGTGGACAGGCGGTTCACCGCCTTGGTGTATGCATCCAGTCTCTGCCTCTCCCTGCACCTAGACAGGCGGTCCTCCTCAAACTTGCTGCAGAGCTGCCTCACAGCCGACGCCACGTCACTCATGCCCTCAGACATGGTGTTGTTAATTGCACTGATGCCCTTTTCGATGCGATGCATGTGCACATTCATGTGTGACATCTCCCGCTGCACTGACCGCATCGCTCTCCATTGCAGGCGCTGGACCTTCAGCATGTTGCCTTCCAGCCCAGCGAACACACTGTCACCTTGGCCCGGATTTGGAGGACTGGCTGCCCTTCCCCTGCGGCGTCTGGAGGATGTGTGGGCGCGCTCTGATGGGGACTCTTTCCCTTTTGCCGTCCTCAGCCACTGTTGACTGTTGGCCCCCGTGCTCTCCTCCCCCGACACCTTCTGCTGGAGGTTGGCCACGGCATGCCTCCTGCCTGACTGTGGTGGTGGTGTTGATTGTGGCAGGGGTGATGGTGTTGTTGGTGATGGCGGCGTTGTCTTGAGCTGTGGTGATGGTGGGGATGGAGACGTTGTTGGTGGTGGTGGGGTTGCGTGCCCTGCAGGCGACTGCTCCTCCTCCTGTTGTCTCCCCCCTGGCCTGGGTGCCTTCCCTCTGCTCCCCTCTTCTGCACTGCGGGATGTCTCGCCTGTAAAGACAAAATGTAGATATACTCACTCATCTGGCAGCATTTGCATTGCATTAAACATTATGTCTGCCTCTGAACATGTGTTACTTATGACTACATCTCCCATAATGCATTGCAGGTTATGAGTCAAACATGGACTGGAGGGGGAGTCCCTATGCCTCTCTGGGGATTGGGGTTGGGGAGGGGGTGCACAGCATGCTGTGCATGAAGCTTACCTTGTTTGCTGGCAGCTCTGGCAGAGCTGTCTGCGTCACCGATCCCACTCACACTCTCCGGCTGGAGGGTGGACTCAACCATGAGCTCCAGGGCTGTTGGTGCAGGTGCTCTGCTCCTCCCTCCACCAGTTTTGCTAGCCTGCCTCTGCCTCTCTGCCATCCTCACCTTCGCAGTCTTCCTCAGGTCATACCACCTTTTCTTTATGTCCTCAATGGAGCGCTGGGTGACCCCAATGGCATTAATCTTGCTCTGAATCGCAAGCCAGATCTGTCTCTTCTGCGATTCTGGGACATGGAGGGACTGCTTCCCAAACAGCTTCTCATGGTCCTTGGTGACTTCTTCATGAGGACCTCCAGCTCCTTTTCACTAAACTTCTGTTTTCGTTTTCTTTCACCTCCATCCTTCTCTCTCTCCTGGTTTGCCATTTTGCAAGTTTTTCTTTTTTTACAAAGAGAGACTGTGTTGCTCCTGGCTCCTCTGCTCAGCTACCTGCCTCACAGTCAGCTCCAGGTTCAGTGCAGCTGCCTGGGTGTGGCCATTCCTGTTTGGGAGGTAATTGGGATGCACAGGATTGGATGATTCAACAAATTGCGAATTTTTAAATTACTCAATCGGTATTTACCGATTCGGTATTTACGAATCGGTATTGGGGTTTCGTTCTTTTTTTTTTTTTACGGACACCTTCCGAATCGCTATTTTTTACCGAATTATACCGATTCTGTAATTTTTAACGAATCTTTACGTACATCGGAGATACCGATTCCTTAATACCTAATCGGTAAAATTTTGTATTAAGGAATCGGTATTTCACGTTTACCTACATCTAGCCCGTAGTCGTTTGAGAGCAAAGTATCAGAAAAGCGCGCCTCTCTGAGCACAGGCAAATGGCAAGTTAAATAATTCATGCGAACCCTGAAGAAAGTGGTTTAGTCCGCAAAGCTTAAAGGAATCAATATCAAGTCAGCTTTGTGTCCAGCCCTTCTTGCCTATCAGTCAATTCCCCATTCCAATGCTGGTGAAAACCCTACCACCTTGCTATTTGGGAGAGCCATGGGGACAAAGTTACCACAATCGACCATGAGCACAGTACTAGAAACTGATAAGAGTCGTGTCACAGACACTTCGTGCAAAGAAAGTCTATGCAGATAAGCGCAGATGCGCTAGGGACACTGTTTTTATAGAAGGAGACCAAGTACTAGTTAAAAAAAATGGAAATTTAAGACTGACGTTCCATTTGACACTGATCCAATAAGCGTCGTGACTAATAAAGGACATATGGTGACTGCTCAATGTCCTGGAAAGTCCATTATGAGAGACTTGTCCTATTTCAAACATATTCCTAGATGTCTATCGGCTCCAGACCTCACAAGTGAAGCAAGTCCACCTGTGTGACCAAGTCAAGCATCTGAGTTTACATCTACGATGCCAGATGACAGTGCAACTCCTTCATCTCGTGCGACTCATTCTGGAACAGTGGAGTGAGCACCTCAATGACTCACTGAGGAACTCTAATGTATATATGTTGTCCATATTTTTTGTTTACGGGGAGATGTAGTGTTGTGTGATTATGTGGTGTAGGACCCTTGTGGTCCTAGGTATATGAGTTACAAAGTTACGTAATAAGTTGGGAGGTATTTGGGTCTGTGTGGGTGTGGTTAAAAAAGTCTATGATGTAGTATGTTCAGTTAAAAAATGCTTGCCAAAGAAGAAAGACGTGCTGAGATCAAAATTTTCGGTCGAGGCGGCAAGATGGTGGCTGTTTGATTGTGGCTGCTGAACCCTCCCGCTCCGTCTGCCGCCTAGCCAGGCTTTGATTCCCCCCGCACGCTGGCAAAATAGGATGAAGGAGCTAGCGATACTTACCAGAGAACAAACAATTCGGCGGAAAAAAATCTTTAGCCCGCACACATCTTGTGCAGTACAGGCTTGCCGGACCTGGGGTCGTCTTGCCTGGCGGCTGGTCTCTCTCGCTAGTGGTGTGACTGTTGGGGGCAGAGCACTCTTGGGCGGCAGTCTGGCGATGTCTCCAGCAAAGGCGGCAAAAGCAACGAAAGCCCGAATGGAGACCGGATTAACTGGAAAAAAGCCCATAGTGAAAGCAGATTTGGGCTCTAAATCTAAAGAAGCTGGTGCAGCAGAATCAGAGGTTGTCGCTGAATGTTTTCAAAAAGCTCCCCCTGCACAACTATCGGGGAATATGGGAAAACTCCCAGTGGGAAAACATCTACAACCCTCCCCGGGCAATCAGGCCACACAAAGTGAAGCCTCTGGTTCCTGTGTCTCACATCAGGCAGAAGCTACATCTCCTGAGGCACATCTATATCTGGCATCTACAGACCCTGAGGTGAGCCAAAATCTGACTACTGAAAAGCTAGTGGGCCGAGGGGCGTTGCAGGCTCCCATGGGACCTGGGGGAAATGGGGGTCAGTGGAATGAAGTAGATTTATCTACAGCCGGGACTCATGAGTCACATAAGTTGCTCGGCCTCAGTCTCAAAGAGGGCACCCCAAGTGGAAAACTTGCTATTAGTCAGAAGCCTGAAACAGAAGGTGGGGATTTGTTTTTTTCCCTTTTGAATATTTCCGATTGGTCTGACTCAGAAAGTCAGGGCCATGTATCAGATTCTAGTAGCTCAAATGGAAAATGAGATGATGCCACGACTGATGCTGCCACAGTGAAGAAGGGTAGAAAACTCTCTTCTCGAGACAAAGCCAGTGAAAATGAAGTAAAAGCTTGAGGGCTTCTCTGGGACTTTCCATTTCCCCAATAATAGAAGGAACCAAAGCAGCGGCTGGCAACACTTTAACGAGAAGTGAGGATCCTGTCTCATTGGAATCCATAGATCAAAGCATCATGGCTCATAGAGAAGAGACGCATGTGGAGAGTCAGAGAGTCCAGACAGCCTGCAGGAAGATGCAGGGAACTATTAGTAAGATCTCTAAAACCTGCTCTGAGTTCATGGAAAGAATGACTGAGGTAGAGAACAGGGTGGACATGCTAGAAAAGGAAGCATTGGCACATAGAGAAATGGCAGCGACACCAGGAAATCAAATGCCAGACACCCAATGGAAGCTGAAAAATTTGGAAAATAGAGTGAGATGGAATAACTTAAAGGTCTTAGGCATTGCCGAGGGGTCCGAGGGGCGTGATGTGTTAAAATTTGTTGTCGATCTTCTCAAAGGGGCTCTCCCCGAACTGGCATTGGGCTAAATAAATCCAGCGGCCGCACAGATTCCCATTTAAGCAGAAGAAACCTTCTCTGATAGAAGGAAGTAAACATCATGTAATTTTGATCTACATTGGCAACTTTCTCTTCCGTCAGGCAATTTATGATCTAGCTCGACCAGATTAGCAGCGCTCCTTTAATGAGCATACTTCCCTTTGTCAGACCTGACTATTGCCACTCTACAGTAGAGCACCGCTGGCGACTTCAACCTTTTCAGAGCAAGAAAGCACAGTTTTTTTAATGAATCCTGCTAAGTTAAAAGTAATCTGGAGGGAGAATCCATATTTTTTCTCCTCAGAGATCAAAGCTAAAAGGTTTTTACAATCTCTTGAATAATTTTCTTTATGTAGGGGGGAACAAGCAAGTGGGGTCAGGGCAGACATGCAGGAGGGGTTCCACTCCTTCACTGGACCTGGTTGGTCCAGTCGTTTGTGAGGGTTGGTGGGGGTAGGGGGGCAGGGTGAAGGGGGGGAGAGCAAGGATTTGGGGGGAGGTGGAGGGGTCAAATAATTGGTAACTGTTTCTTTTTAGGTCTCGCGACCTATCGATGCGCGCAAGCGCATCGAGCGTAGCGAGAATTCATGTGGCGAAAACATCTTCAAACCAAAGGGCTTTCAGCCCCGCGGTTTTCATGCAGTGCCCGTGTACATGCACGCGCATCGCATCCAAGCCCAGCCCAGTCCTCCCCTAGCAGCACTCCTCCCACGCCAGCAACTCCCCCCTCCCACACCAGCACCTCCCCTCTCTCGCATTCGCGCCAACCGGCTTCTCCTCCCCTAGCAGCACTCCTCCCACACCAGCATCTCCCCCCTCCCACACCAGCACCTCCCCTCTCTCGCATTCACGCCCACCCACCAGGCTCTCCCGCCCCCATCAGGCTTCCCTCCCAATCCGCCTGCCTCCCCTCGCTCGCATTCCCGACCCAGGCTCTCCCGGCGGCTTTCGTTTTCCGCTTGATTGCCTTCCCTGCTGCTGCTCGTCCTTTAATGGCAGCCGATCGCCCGCCGCGTTTTCAGATCTGCCCAGTCTTGCCCACCGCCAGCAGCCCCAGATCCAGCACTTTGTTGAACCTTCCGGCTCAGTTCCGACCAGCACTCCACAGCGCAGTGGCTCAGCTCCACCAGTCCCGGCCGAGCCGGGTAACTTCCGCCGCCACACGGTGCGGGCCAAACGTACAGATGTCCGCCATCCGCTGCACTCTGCTCTCACTTCTGCGGCCGGTTCACCTCACCAGTATCAGCCCCGCACTGGGTTGAGCCCCGCACTTTCCGGCCTTCAGTAGCACACTTCGGTAGTCGCGACTTAGGCCAGCACTATCTTCCCCCCGGCCTCGTTGGTGAAAGATGTTTTTTTTTTTAGGTGGTTTCACGGCGGTCGCGGAAGTGAAAACCTCACCGCTTATAGACCCCGTCCCATGTGGTTTTGGCAGTTCGCAGACGGTCCTGAAAGGATGGTATTCGTCGGATTGGGAATCCGGCTTGCGGAGTTCCCTCAAGAGGCAGCCATTCTGCCTCGCGTCGAAACCACACCCTGTTCATGATTAATTTCGCATTCCCGACCCAGGCTCTCCCGGCGGCTTTCGTTTTCCGCTTGATTGCCTTCCCTGCTGCTGCTCGTCCTTTAATGGCAGCCGATCGCCCGCCGCGTTTTCAGATCTGCCCAGTCTTGCCCACCGCCAGCAGCCCCAGATCCAGCACTTTGTTGAACCTTCCGGCTCAGTTCCGACCAGCACTCCACAGCGCAGTGGCTCAGCTCCACCGGTCCCGGCCGAGCCGGGTAACTTCCGCCGCCACACGGTGCGGGCCAAACGTACAGATGTCCGCCATCCGCTGCACTCTGCTCTCACTTCTGCGGCCGGTTCACCTCACCAGTATCAGCCCCGCACTGGGTTGAGCCCCGCACTTTCCGGCCTTCAGTAGCACACTTCGGTAGTCGCGACTTAGGCCAGCACTATCTTCCCCCCGGCCTCGTTGGTGAAAGATGTTTTTTTTTTAGGTGGTTTCACGGCGGTCGCGGAAGTGAAAACCTCACCGCTTATAGACCCCGTCCCATGTGGTTTTGGCAGTTCGCAGACGGTCCTGAAAGGATGGTATTCGTCGGATTGGGAATCCGGCTTGCGGAGTTCCCTCAAGAGGCAGCCATTCTGCCTCGCGTCGAAACCACACCCTGTTCATGATTAATTTTTATAGCACTTCCAAGACTGCTATCACAAAGGCAG
This sequence comes from Lissotriton vulgaris, assembly GCF_964263255.1. Taxonomy (NCBI): domain Eukaryota; kingdom Metazoa; phylum Chordata; class Amphibia; order Caudata; family Salamandridae; genus Lissotriton; species Lissotriton vulgaris. The sequence continues at coordinate 58,675 of NW_028243160.1, forward strand.
TATCCTTTACCCAATTTGCCCCTAGGCTGCCCCAGCAGAGTGGCATAGAAGACCCAGCCAGTAATGGAAGCATCTCCCTACTGTTAAAAAACAGTGGATTTACTGATGAGCTGTGTAGGGATCATTTTGCCACAGTGCAGTTGTTCTGCTTATTGCTATTAGCCATGTGATCCAAAGGTGGGTAGTAGCCTCCATTCACAAGTACTTGACAGACCGCACTATTATCCAGCCAAACAATTGTGTAGGTGTTTTTTTCTTGGTCAGGATTTCTTATGGCCTTTGCAACATCCGAGGGAGACTCTTTGTGTGTGAGTTGGCCTGTCCATGGCACAAAGAGAACTTTGTGCTGGGCCGGTCTGATTTGATATAATGAGGACCTTTCAATGGACTGGTTAATGTCAGCCTGATAGTCTTCACTCACAGAAGACCATGACATCCCAAGAGGTTGGCTGTTTGATTTTTGTAAGAAAATAATATTGACACACTTCAGAAACGCAAAAACCACAGTTGATGGACAGAATGCAGAACAATGTCATACATTCACCCCATTACAGAGATCTGGGCCTAAATCCATCGTTTTTTTTGCATTCCACACCACCCCAGTTCAGACATGGCCATATGAAAATCAGTCTGACCCTGTGCCTCATGGGAACAGTCCAGCCCGAACTGCCAAGCCATGCCTTCCCTGGACCGGAAACAAGCTTCCGAGGAGCGGTTTCTGGCATTCCAGCCGTCTTCAGCCCGGCTGCTTGAATCCAGTGGTGTGGAGAGCATGGGACTCACGTCTGAGCATACCCATCCCACTCGGGTGACAAATGCAAAAACCACAGTTGATGGACAGAATGCAGAACAATGTCATACATTCACCCCAGTACAGAGATCTGGGCCTAAATCCATAGTTTTTTTGCACTCCACACCACCCCGGTTCAGACATGGCCATATGCAAATCAGTCTGACCCTGTGCCTCATGGGAACAGTCCAGCCCGAACTGCCAAGCCATGCCTTCCCTGGACCGGAAACAAGCTTCCGAGGACCGGTTTCTGACATTCCAGCCGTCTTCAGCCCGGCTTGCTTGAATCCAGTGGTGTGGAGAGCATGGGACTCACGTCTGAGCATACCCATCCCACTCGGGGCGACAAATGCAACAAGCACTGGCGTTGCCAATAGGTCTCGCAGTAGGAAAGTTGGAGCTATTACAATTGCAAATAACAATGCCTTTTATTTTTGTTTTCTTTTTAAAAAATTAAAGGGCTTTGTCATTTACAAAACCAACAGCTCCAACTTTCCTACTGCGAGACCTATTGGCAACGCCAGTGCTTGTTTGATATGTGTTATCGCACTCTTAAACTCGTAAGGAGAAATGGAATGATTGTTGCTTGCAGAAAGCTGTAAATTAATGTATGTTATGGAAGGACCTGGTTTTAAGAAATTTAAACACAATGATCGGGGTAAAATTTGGATCTGTTCAGTGAATATTTGCAGCCTCAATGACAAAAAAAATAGGGGCCTGATGGCCAAGAGCCTCAACTTATGCAGATCGATCTAGTGTGCCTTCAAGAAACCTGTATGCCCTGGAATAAACAGTGGTGACTGAGGGATCTGGGCCACAACATGTTAGCATGTACTCGTCAGGGGACACCAGAGGGGTGGCGATCTTAGCAAGAAATTGTATTGGCATTTGTAAAAGAACCAAGGAAGATAAGTTTGGGTGGTGGGCTATTGTAGAATATAAATTAGTAGCTGATAATGCCGCTTTACGATTTGTTCCATCTATGGGTCCAATGTAGATGATCCAGAGAGATTGGTTTATTAAAGTATTGAGCTCGCTTTATGGCTACCCCCCCTGATTCTTTTTGGTGATTTTAATATTCACCTGTACAGCCACTTTAATTTAAATACTGATCTTCCATACCAAGGTAGGAAAGTGAAGGTCTTTAAGGCCTTGCAAGGTCTGGTGAGAGAACATGGTTTGATGGATAGTTGGAAAAAACATAGGTCATCTGATCCAGGATTCACCTTTTAATCAGCCCCTCATAATAAACTAGGCCGGCTGGATTATTTTTTTGTTTATAACGAACTAGCTGAAATACCCAAAATTGAGAGCTTTCTGAGGAAGGTGTCAGATCACAATCCTCTAGTAGCTGAATTTTCGTTGACTGGTGTCACTGGAGCTCGGAGGCCTTGGACCTTTGAAAGAAAGCTTTTGTATGATCAAGCACATTGCAACCATATGGCCAAATGGATATCAGAACTTTTTGACATCAATAGAGGCACAGCCCCAAGTATTATAGTCTGGGATACTTTCAAGGCATAGATACGAGGGGAAACTCTGAGCTTCTGTCTCTTTCATCAAAAGATGTTACAAGCAGAAATTCAGCATTGGTTTGAGCAATTAAGAGCGGCTGAATATAAACTTATGGGTAAAGCAACTAAGGGCCATGAAATCCAGGGCTGTCAACAGACAATAGCGATTAATAAATCTAAAATCCATCAACACTTTGAGACGGAGGTGGCTGCTAAATATAATCAATATAGGGCTGAAATATATGAGCTGGGGAAAGTACTGGGAGAGTATTAGCAAAACGCTTACGGCAGCGAGAAGTAACAAATCGAATTTCTAAGATTAGGGATCACCTAGGCCTAGTTCATGAATCACCGGTGGAAATACTGAATGTGTTCAAGAACTAATATGAACAGCTATATGCTGAGGAAGTAATGTTGTTAGGGACTGAGTCTGCGGAACACTTCCTTAAAGATTCAGTGACAATGAAGGCCACACATGAACAAAACGATATCCTTGCAGCACCAATTGTCTGTGAAGTGTTGGAGGAGGATCTAATCTCCCTAGCCCTGGATAAAGCCACTGGGCCTGATGGCATCCCTTTAGAGTTTTATAGAACATTTTCTAAATCTGTACGACAGAAATTGCTGCAAATATTTCAGCAGGCTGAAAGGGGATATGTCCCCACTTCGTGGCAGAGGACTACTATTGTGTTTAAAAAAAAGCGGAAGCTCGATTCGACCCCAACGTCGTACATACCCACATCTCTTATAAATTGCGACAATAAAATATATTCTAAAATACTCGCAACTAGGCTGTGTAAGATTATCATCCTTTTGGTCTCAATGCGACAGCATGGGTTTATCCCTGGCAGGGACACAGCAGGCCATGTCCGTCGAGTCGTAGCCCTTCTCGAATGGCCTGAGGCCACAGATTCACCTCTAGGAGTAGTCCTGCTGTAGGCAGAGGAAGCATTTGATCGGGTCTCCTGGCGGTATCTGTGGTCTGTTCTTCAGTGGAAGGGGCAATGTGGAGAGTTTGTCCAGGCAATCAAGGCAATATATCTGCTACCGAAAGCTGCAATGCGCATTACAGGGCAGGGTTCAAGTCTGATTGATATTAGCAGGGGATCTAGGCAAGGATGCCCATGCTCTCCTCTGTTCTTTGCTCTTTATATCGACCCTTTCTTAAAGAAGTTAGAGCTAGATACTAATATCAAATCAGTGAAAGTTAACGTCGCCGAGTATAGAGCATTGGCTTACGCAGATGACATTGTGGTGTTTACTACGGGTGTTGTCTCTGCACTTCCGGAGGTAAAGACTTTAGCTGACCAGTTTGGTGCCTTCTCTAGATATAAATTAAACATAGATAAAACGCAGATTAATTGTTCAGGAAATATGCAATGTGCAGACCTATTAGTGGCTCACCAGGCAACATATCTGGGGGCAAAATTACAGCTGCCATAGATAAATTTGTCAACTTGAATATTGCCCCGATTTTAGATAAGATTAGCAGAGAACTGGATAGACTAGACCACCTACATCTTTCACTATTTGGCAGAAGCAATGTTCTTAAGATGTCAGTTCTGCCAAAGCTGCTATATGTCTTTAGGACTATCCCTCTAGAGTTCTCATCATGTCTGGTGAGTCTAAAAAAGGGGAAGATATAGTTTTTTGGGGGGGGCATAGTAAACCAAGGGGGCCATCTAAATGGATAAGTCTTCCAAGACAGTGGGGGGCTGAGCTTTCCCCAGCTTCCTCTATTATCACTGGGCTTGTCTTCTGCAACATCTGGTTATTTTATTAGTGGGGGATGAAGCAGAATTCCCCCTGGAGGAGAGGCCGACTATATACGAATTGGAGTTGGGGAGCGGTGTCAAGGGCTGTCTGGTCAAGATACTTGAACACAGCTGTTATAAAAAGACTACATTTAAAATACTAAAATATGCTTACAAAGTATTGGGGCTGGTGCAGCGGAAACTGAATATCCCAAAATTAAATATATATACACCATTTTCGGATCAAGGTACCTTTAGATGGGTGAGGGATGGGATCAAATGTATGGGCGATTTGTATAGGGAGGGTCTGCTTTTGTCATTTATGAACTTGCAGGAGACGTATGGGGTAGATAAGCGAGATTTCTTTAAATATTTGCAAATACAGAGTTTTCTTGGAGGAAGCAGGAATAGGGTAGCTTTGATACCCCCAAAAATACCTGTGCTGGAGGCAGTGAGGATTAAGTCCAGGATTGGGCACATCTACCATATACTGATTTAAGCATCCCCAGATGATATAGAGGCTCATAATGCAAAATTGGAAATTAATCTGGGAAGGGAAGAAATTTACATTGAAGACTTGTAGGAACAGGCGAACCAGGTGTTGATAACAGGAAGTCTCAGGAGTCAACATTTTATGTCTACCTTTAATCTTTATTAAACACCAGCGAAGATAACTAAATAGGGCGGTATGAGGGGAGGAAAGTGTAACAGATGTGGACTTCAATCACCTGCCACCTTACATATGTTCTACTCTTGCTCCAAAATGGCTTCCTTCTGCAGGAACTTGAGGCTTTTGTAACTATGCTTCTAGGTGCACCTGTGTCCATTACTCCTGCTTTATTAATTGTGGGATTACTAGATAGCACTGAGGCAAATAAGAGGGTAAGGACATACACAGGGTTCTTGTTTATAGCAATGGCTATCATCTGTCTATGTGTCACTTCTCAATGGCTAAGTGTTGATCCTCTGGCCTTAACCAAATTTGATCCCCGATAACTAGATTGGTAAATTGAATAAGTGATAGTGAGGATAAACCTCAAGAACCTACTTTTTGCTTCTTGTACTGCTCTCCTTGGAGCAATAGGATAAAGGAGTCATGGACTATTCTGTTTTATCCACCATTCCGTTTCACTCGACTATGTATATTCATAAATTGTGTATCTCATCTATTGCACTTGCACTTTTTTCCTGTGGGTAAAAACTCTGGAGGTGACCCAAGCTGCTGAGG